>NW_007578152.1:357284-360412 GCF_000690725.1 Stegastes partitus | reverse complement strand
AAAACATGCAGGACTGTGGCCCTCCAGGACCAGGATTGGACACCCCTGGTCTAACAGTTCTTTAATAGGTTGTGGGATTATCAAATTCTAATCTCATCTCGATCTCACCTCTGAGCTTTGTTCTGGTTCTCGTGTTCCCCACACAGAAGCATGTTGGAGTCTTCACACCGATTCATGCTGCTGAACTCGTGCAGCTCACACCTTCACCTGCAGAAGAAACACAGATTCATTCATCCTGCTTCATGCTGCTCCTCAATTAACCGGCTCTTGTCTTGTGTTTCTGAACTTTTCACATCAGTCCAGCAGATGGCGTCGATGAGCCGCAGTGAAGTGAAGAGCAGCACTTTGAGGTCCACTGGAAGCTTCAGTCCTTTAATGTTCAGTCAGTTTAACATCGACACGGAGAGTTTTAAAGGTTTCTAGCTGACAGACGCAAAAGAGGATCAAAAGCATCAAATAAACCAGTTTCTGTCGGACTTTCAATGGAAACACTGGCACATGACACAGCAGAGAAAAAGTTTAAATGATGCTGCGCATTTTTCACGACAAATAAACAAACTAAAGTCGAACAAAACGTAAAACACAATGAAATGTTTTATAATAAACAATAAAAGCACATCAAACCTTCACACATGAGGCTGGAACCTGCAAATATTCCAAATTATTGCTCAAAAAATGGTAAAGAACGATCGATTATCGCAAATTTTGCTGATTAATTTTCTTCTATTTGACTATTTTGACCATCTTAGCCTTCCTTTGCACGTTTATGGGGATGGAAGTTACAAAAACAGTCCTTTAGGTTAGCTTAAACCCAACCTCGCTTGTTTCATGACGTTCATTACAAATACTGATTACATTAAAAAGCACATCTAGAAGGTAAACAAAGGTAAATACTTTAAATATGTGCATTTCCTGATGTGTCACTGTGGTCATACTAGTTTGTATTTTCTGCAAATCTCTGCTCTGCAGCATCACATGAAGTTTTCCAGGGACTTAAATGCAACAATATCTGCAGTCGAGGCATCGCTGCAGCTCAAAACTGATCTGAAATCACTAAATACTAAAAAAAAAACACACGTCAGACATCACGCTGAACCTACAAGTTACTGCAGTGCAAAGTATTTATATGTATGTTGTATTAAACGTGTGTTTCCTACGTGTGGCTGGAGCGTCAGTGTTTCCTGAACCATGAATTAAATACAAATATTGCCTGAAAATTAAAATATAGAAATCACCGGTCTGACACTGCAGGGTATTTAGGTGCAGGACAGATGATTTTTTTATTTTTTTGTCCTTTGGGACTCGACAGAGCTTTATAGAGGTAATTACATGCAAATTACTCGAAGCTACAGAAAGTAAAATACGCAAATAAAAGAAATTTAAACTGGCATCAGTGAAACTTCACTCAAACAGTCGAGGTTAATTGAATTTTTTTAGTTTAAAAATGACATGTAGAAACCTCGACTCCTTCCAGGAAACAGTTTGTCCACATGTACAGAACAAAACAGTCCTCAGAGGTCCTACTTTCTGTTGAAGAAATCGTCTCAGTTTTGTGTAATCAACCCCTGCCTGTAACCGTGGTAACCGGCCAACGCACCGCACGAGAGGTGAATTAAATGCTTCGTCAAAGCAACACCGACGTTAACTCAAATTAATGTCGTTTAACGGCGGAGACGATGGTTTTATACCTGCGCGGTTTTCTCAAGAAAGCAGCTAAATGTTGAAACTGATTCACGTTTAAACACAAGAGGGACCTAAAGTTAGAAAATAAAATAAGAAGTGAGCGAAAGAAACAGGAAGAAAGAGTTAAACATGGGACAAAAACAAACTTACAGTTTAGTCCAGAGCGCTGAAGGAGAGCCGGACACCTGGACACTCAGGTGAGCAGCTTCCTGGGCGGAGTCCACCTGTGATGGAGCAACAACACCTGAACTCAACAATGACTTATCACCTGAGAACGCAAACACCTGGACAAAGCCTGACTTTATTTAGCCGGTTCAACAAAACCCAAACCTGAACAGGAAGAACTGTCGGATCTTTGAACCAATCGTGTTGGAAAATTTACCCAAAACTTAAAATCGTTCCATTGAAGTCTTTTTATTCTGCGTGTCTCGTTTAAAAATTCGCCAAAAATAAACTATTTGGACAAACTAGAATCTGTAAAAAATGAAAAATTCTCCGCTCCTTGCTGCAACTAAGAAGCCCTCAGTGGCTCGGCTGAGACCTACAGCGACGTGACAAAAAATCAGGGATTTTCTCGGCTGTGTTTCCACAAAGCAGACAGCTGACTTACAAAACGTGGAAAAACTTTGCACATGTTGATTCAGTTTTTTTCAACTTTTGTAAAATAAATAATCAAGGGAATTCAATTTTTCTTTACTTGTTAGGATTTATAGCATTTTAAACATTGCTGAGTTTTTTTTTTTAAGATTATGACCTTGAATGTAAAGAGTAAAGATAAGTTTAGATTTTAATGATTAAATCTACAGGTTGTTGTTTTGCAGCAGTTCTTTGTTCAGTGTTACAGGGACCTTCTTCTCATAGTTTAATAACACTATAATTCTATTTTATTGCATGTTTCTTAACCGTCTGAACCACAAAGTATGTTATCTTTGACCATTTATCATCGCTGGATTTTTGTGATGCACATCCACCAAATCGAAGCTTAAAATTCTGATATTTCATGTTCATGTCTTGTTTAAAAGTGTGCCAAAAATTAACCATTTGCTCAAATCAGATTCTGTAAAAAATAAAAAAATTCTGCAGTCTTTGGTGCAACCGTGAAGTCATTCGTAACTCAAGTAAACATGAATTCACAGCGAGGAAAAATGAGACAGGAGCATAAAAAACAAACAAAAAAACGCCACCTAGAAACAGCTGCTTGGAGTTCAGACAGTGAAGCTCCAGTAAGAACCTCGAGCTCTCTGTGTTCTGTGTGAAAACGGGAAGTTGAAACTCTGCTGTAGGCAAGTTCATCAAACTGACGCGGCTTCTTGTCAGTCCTCAGTGTTTGTTCAGCCCCCAAACATCCCGTCATACGAGTCGGATCGTGTCCAAGTCTGAGCAAAGTTCACGACGTCTGACGTCTTGAAGTCACGACTGTTAACTCGCACAAACACTTTACTGCC
>NW_007578152.1:328502-356845 GCF_000690725.1 Stegastes partitus | reverse complement strand
AAGTAAAGGATCAGATTAAAATTTAAAACAGTAAAAGCAGAAATATTTGGTGTTTGTAAGTAAAGCAAAAAAAAAAAAAAAAGGTTTAATAGAAAGCTAAGTTGATAAGTTTTATTGAAAATATGCTCTAAAAAAGTCCTATAAGTAATGTTTGATCAGAAATTCTAGTTAGAAATACTTGAAACTAGATCATCGCCTTAAATTAGGGACGAATACATCGACAGAGGACAGTTAATAAAAGTCAATCTTTAAAAAAAACGGCAAAATCTACAACATTTCTCTTTTATTTCAGCTTTTTCTGTAGTTTTCCTGAAGAGCGTCCAGATCCTAAAAGCAGCTCTCGTTGTGCAGTCATGATGAAATCTGATGATGACTCATATTTGTGCTCGTTAAATAGAAGTCTGAGCTAATTTCTGCCTTTTCTAAAAAAAAAAAAAAAGTTCTTATTTTACTTTAAAATGCAGAAGAGCAGCGAAGGAACTGAGAGTAAAACTGTGACGTCAAACACGGAGGAAGGAAGATTTTACTTTCGTTATTTGTGCTGAAAACAACTTGTTCTGTTGTTTGGTGTCATGATGAGAAACCGAAGGCAGCCGAGGGTTCAAACAGGCCAGCAGTAGATGTGGGAACAGTAAAAATAAATCCATTAAAAAACTTAATATGTCAGTAAACTGTGGAACACTGTGATGTTAGAAAACTGTAAAAACAACGGCAATAACTAGACAACATAGTGAAGGATAAATAATAGAGGAATTTAAACAAAGAAAACAAGTTATTCACTATTTTCAGTCCTTAATATACAAGATGTGTAAAATAATCATATTTTTGCAAATTTAAATATAGTAAAAAAATACTACTAATAATAATTTTACAGTGAAATATTACAAAGGAACCAATTAAAATTTATAAAAAATATACTTTTCTCCCCCTAATGTATACAGTATTTATATTCTTGCCCTGTTTCTTATGTTATTCTATTTTATTTAATTTAATTGTTTACATATAAATTTACATTTTTTCTTAGATTTTATTATTACCTGTAATTTAAACTGTAAAATAACTGTTTAAAAAATTATTTACTATTTTTAAATTATTAATATATATGATGGTTCTTTTAAAAAAAACACAAATATCTGTCAAATAACTCAATTTTTGCTGATTTAAATACAGTAAAAATGTAATTCACAATTTCATTTGTAAAATAACAGTTAAAAAATTTACTTATTTATTTTTAATTTATTATTAGACTTTTTTTTTTTAACTTACAGCAAAACGTTGCAAAAGAACAAATTCCTACTTGTACAATTACAGATCTTTAATGTGGACATCGTGGACAGTGTTTGACTGTTTTCCTCAACAGTCAACATGTGATTTAATACTTTTTGATCTGATCTTATTGGATGTTATCTGTAACATGACTCGTTCTCATTTCTTAAAATACAATCATAACTTTCTTATAAATAACAGCAATTATCAGTAAAATAATGATGTTTTCTGATTTATTTACAGTAAAAAACAAACTCCTGTGCTGTTGCTGTTCTTCAGGTTTACTTGTGGATTTTAAAGCTGCTCTGTTTAAATACACAGACTTTGGTTCTGAGTCGTTCACGACCAGCTGGACCGGTTTGAGGGTCTAGAAAACGTCTCAGATCTTATCGTCTGACTGCTGGAAGCTCCACGTATTCACCTCTAACTGACATGACTCAGCGCTTTCAGTCACATGAGTTTCAGGTTACTCTCAGGGTTTCTGTGGGACAGCCTCTGACCCGGCTGTGTGCTGAAGGCTGCAGGTATGAACTTGCTTCTGGCTGCAGCTTCGTCCTCACCGACATGTTTCACTGTTTTAATCACAGTTCTCACACATACGACCAAAAACGCTTCCCTCGTCTGTTTCAGGGGAACTGTTGCATCAAAGCATTGAATAATAATAAAAAAAATAACCTGGAATCAGCATGGACAGGGTTCGTCCTCGTGTCCTCGTGTTCACTGGTGAACAAATGGACTTATTACAGATATTTTATTTTGAACGTTTTCTATCCTTGTCTCCTCTCTGACTCTGTTTAAACGCCGCCTGCAGTTCAAACTAAAGTATTTTTTGTCTCGTGACTGTTGGTTCCAGCTGAGTCACTGATGGCTTCACGGCTGCACAGAAGTGCTCAGAATTTTTTGGTTTTGACAGAATCTAGTTCATGTAAATGCCTCATTTTTGACTAATTTTTAAATGCAGAATAATGTGAAATAAGAAAAAAGCATTCATAAACATTGGACTCCTGTACATCCAAAAACTGTAACATTCAAAAATTATTAAAAATGATGGAAACAACAACAAATATCTGGAAAATAAAGATATTTTCAGCAGATTTAAATGCAGTTAAACTGTGTAATGTTTTGGTCACACATTGTAAATGAACAAACTACGATTTGTAGAAATGCAGATTGCTGACGTTATTTACAGTTTTGCTTTAATTTCTTTGTTTACTTCAACTATTTTTTGTCTCGTGACTGTTGGTCTCAGCTGAGTCGCTGATGGTTTCACGGCTGCACTGAAGAGCACAGAATTTTTTGGTTTTGACAGAATGTAGTTCATGTAAATGCCTCATTTTTGACAGATTTTTAAACATAGAATAAAGTGAATTGTTTAGAGGAGCATTAATAAACGGTGGACTTCTGTCACATTCAAAAACTATAAAAGAAAATGATGGAAATAACAAGAAAATATCTAGAAAATAAAGATGTTTTTAGCTGATTTAAATGCAGTTAATCTGTGAAATATTTTGGTGACACATTGTAAATGAACAAACTATTATTTGTAGAAATGCAGATTGTTGACGTTATTTACTGTTATTTATTTTCTTTGTTCTGTTTACATTGAACATGTGATTTTTTTTCCAAGAATTTTACATAATTTTATCTGTAATTAGACAAAACTGGGGAAATCAATAAACTCTAGCACTTTAACATATTATTTACTATTTTTCATTCATAAATATGCCGAATATTTTTGTCAAATAACAGCAAAGAGTTGTAAAATAAATAAATAAAATAAAATAAAAAAATTAAGATATTTTTGCAGATTTAAAAAATAGTTTAACTTTATGGTAAAAGCTTGAATTACTATTTATTTAAAAAAAAAAAAAAAACAGATTTTTAAAGCGCACATTATTATTATGACGTCACAGGTGAGTCGTTCAAGGACCGCAGGAAAGTTGAGCATCACACAATTACCGCGGTTTTTTTTAGTTCCATGCGCTGATAAACGGCGTAAGTTTGGTGATTTTATGTTTTTTTTAAAGATAACACGTCTTTTAAACCTGCTGGTGGGAGTTTGGGGTTCAGAGAGTTTCAAAAATAGATTCTTAACCAGAAAAAGTGTCCGTGAAAAATGTAATGCAGCTAAAAACAGTCGAAGGCAGGAGGACAGGACCGAGCGAGGCACGGACAGGACGAGGCAGCTGATTGAAGGACGAGTTGATTCAAGAGTCTAACAGCAGATTTAGGACAACGTGAGCAGAGAGAATCAATAAAAAGACAAACGAGCTGTTCTCACCTTCACGTGGAGAAAAGACGCCGCGAGCTGCAGGAAAGTGAAAGTAAAGCGAAACAGGAGGAGGGGTCCTGGGCTTTTCTAAGGTTTACTGGAAAAGGGAAAAAAGAAAAAAAGAAAGAAAAAGGCGGAACAGAGGAGAAGCTTCCAGAGTGAACCAATAAGGCATCAATACATGAATCTATAAGTGATAAATCACTCATCAGGTTCATTCAAATGGAGCCAAACGTCTTGTTTTGGTTCCTTTCCACAGTTAAATCAGCTCATCTGTCCTCTAATGTGCTTCTGATTCACCAGAACGTAAAACAGCTGAACATGTTTGAAGCTTTGCACCATTAAACGATGCAGAAAATGAACCAAGAGGTTCAGAAAAACTCACAAAAACAGCGTTTAAAGCAGATTTAGTGGAACAAAGACGCACGCTTCAGTTTGTAATTCATCACATTTTGAGTTTGATCTGAGGCTGAGCTCGGAGGTGACACAAACAAGTGACAAAAGATGAATTTTAACCAATAAAAAGCAGCTAAATCGCTTTATTTTTGCTTTTTTTTGCAAACAGAATGCAGGTTTTACAAACGTGACAGTCGACTAAGGTTTTATTTAAAAGTCAAAAAACACTTTTAAAGGATTAAAAAGTCCAAAAAGTTTCTTTCTAAATAAGTACATTTATGTGAGCATTTCCACTTTCTGCTGCTTCAAACTTCGTCTTTACTGCGACTCGGATGCAAATTTTTTACGTTTTACTTCACTTCAAGTTTGCAGATTTAACTAAATAACACAAAATATAAACAACAAACTAACTATGATGCATTATCGTCGTTTGTTTTTCTACTCTAGCTACATTCAGATGCTGCTGCTGCTGTGTTTTTACTTCTCAGATATATTTCTACCCTGAATTATCTGAATCATTTGCTGATTTATGAAAAGTCTGATTGTTTTTCACTGTTTAAAGATATTTATTAATGCAAGAAATTCAGCGTTTTCTATATTTATCGTGTAAATAAATGTCATTCAGGGGAAACCCAGCAGAACTCCAGCATTTACCAACAGGTGAGGTCATGTTTTATTTCCTTTTTTTGGCGGTTAACCGTTTCTTTAAATAGCGCTGACGTCGTTTCACTCGTGGTTGATGTCGTGTTTAGAAATCAGAATCAAAAAACAAAGACAGAAGCAAACTTTTTACTGTTTTCTGTTAGTTTGAATTAAAATAAATAAATAAATCCCAACTAGTCAGCGTTACTGTTAACTCCTCTACTCCTCACTTATTTTAGTTTTTCAGTATTTTAGTTGAATTTCATGCATCATGCTGACGTCTGACTGCTTTTCTCGTCGTATATTTGTTTATTTCTGAGCGATTTCTGGCTCAAGAAGTTCCTTCGGGATGAATAAAGTTTGATTTTATTCCAGAATAAAGTTATAATCTCTCTAATTTAGATTTGTCTCAGGCTCACCAGCTCTGAATTTATAGATATTAATAAAGAAATCTTGTGTTTATCATGTTATTATCATCTACGTGACACCAGAAATTCATTTATATGTCATAAATGTGGACGTAAAATCAGATAAATCAGATTTTTCTCCCTGTAATCCTGCTTTCTGTTGCTTTCTGTTGCTGAACTGGTGGATTTAACTCCAGAAATATCAGCTTATATGAACTTCCAGACACTAAAATCCTGTAAAGAGCCTCAGATGCTCTTTAAAGTCTGAATAATAAGAAATAAAGCGTCTGAGAGGCTCCGTCCCAGTCAGGCGTTGTCCTGCTCTGCCACCTCCTGGACCATCTCAGCCCTGCACCACTTCCAGGTTTTTGTCTCTGCAGATCTTAGAAGCAGCCACAGCGCCACCTCCTGGTCACACATGGTTCTCCACAGGCTGAAGCTTTTTTTTTCTCTGCACATGCAAGAAAAGTTGCACTCAGGGAGATGGCAGCAGAGATTCCCGCTGATCTGCCGGGTTTGAGTCAGACGGCGTTTGAATGCACGTTCTGACCTCTTTGCGCTGGTGTGGGTGCAGCTCGACGCCCGGCTTAAAGTAACGACCTACTAAACAGATTACTCACTGGAAAGTGTTTGATAAGTTGCTTCAGTGTACTTCCCAACTTTCATCCGAATCTGGGTAAACTCCGCCCACCCGGCGCTCCAAGCTGGATGAAACAAACACACGAGTGCTGACTAAGAGTTCCTCCACCAGAAACGTTCATCAATTCAAAATCTGATTTCCATACAAGCAGGGAGAAAAAAAAAGGGGGACTTCCACTTAAATTTCACACGTGGGTCGTTATTTAACAGGAATCTACCTTTAAGTTTTTAAAAAAATCCCCCCTCTTTATCTTTTCTTTTCTTTTTTGCAGACATGAAGGAAAATGTCATGCAGATCACTGAACTGACTGTTGCAGCACATGGCCAAAAGTATGTGGACATGCAGCTCGACAAACCCGTTCAACTCTCACATGGGACCGGCACGTGGGCGTCCACATACTTTTGCAGCCTTGCAAACTTCTTAAAATAGAATCTGTAATTTGTGGTGCGACGTGATTAAAGTTGAATTTGCCCAAACACGTCCTGCACATTTTTCATAGGGGATTCTTTTAAAGTTATCGCCTCTGACACAAAAAAGGAACGAATGGTTTGTATTTTTACTGATTAAATCTGCAGTTTGCTCCGTCCTACGTTGAGCTTTGTAGTTTATTTTTAATGCAGTGTTTTGTTTTGAGCCTCTAAACCACAAAAGCATGTTGTGTTTACAGTAAAATGTCAAAATTAAACCAGTTATCAGAAGCAGAAACCGTCAAGACAGTAATAATGAGTTGCGCAAACCTCAGCTTAAAATATTTCATAAAACACTTTAAAATGTGCCAAAAATTAACCATTTGTTCAAACTAATTTCTGTAAAAAACAAAAAATTCTGCCGTCTTTGCTGCAACCGTGAAGCCACGAGTGACTCAGGTGCAACAAACAGTCACATGACAAAAATTCAGCAACTTTTTGAGCAAACTGTGGGCAGAGTTCAACAGAGCAAGTACGGAAACAAATTAAAATGTAATAAATTATACATCTATAGCACGTTATTCTTTATTTCCCACTATTGGAAACACTTGTGGGCATTTGGAGAAACATTATGCATGTTAATTTCAGGTTTTTACTGTTTATATTTATATTTTTGTGTCATTCTGTGACTTTATATTGGAGAGAAAAATGAGCCTCAGTCAGTAAAATGTGTGAATACATGAAGGTTTAAAACTTTTTTGTGTCTTATTGTCACTAAATCAACGTGACGATGCTGCTGTGTTGGTTTTATTGGATCCTGATGGTCCGAAAATGTGAAAAACCTGTTGGTAACCCTAAAGCCTGCAGGCCGGAGCTGACTTTCCGAGCTCGTCTCTTCAGTCTCCATCGCCACCTTGTTTCTTGGCAAAGCATGAAAGAGGAAGCTCAGAAGTTCGCCTGTTTCCAACTAGACGCAGCTCTGAAAGTTGAGCGATCCTCCCCGACGAGAGGCTGCGTTGTTCCCGGCATGCAGCAGCAAACAAAGGAAGGAAGGAAGGGAGACAAACAAGGCGATCCCTAACGAAGCTGCAGGGAGGAGAGGCGATAATTCACCGACTCCCACACCTTCTCCAAAGCAGTCAGCTTCCTGCTCCTTTCAGAATGAGGGTGATGGCTCGGCAGATCCCTCCCACGCTGCTTAGCGGCTGGCTTCCGCCCACCGCCAGCGGAGCCGCCCACCTCCAGCCGTTGCCCCGGCAACACATCATCATCAGTGACTTGCACCGGAGGAGGCGGAGGGGAGGGGTGGCCGGCGGAGCGGGGCTGCCACTGCGAGCAGCGAAGCGGCGTGGGCGTTCATGAGCCGAGCCTTTCTCCAGAGAAAATCTGTCTACATGTGTGTGAGGGAGGGAGGCTGAAGGGGGGGAGGATGATGGGAGGTTTGCGAAAAAGGACCTGCGTCAGAGTGAGTCATCAGCCGGTTTCACAATGTGTTGATGTGACGCTGATGCAAATGGCCCGAGCAGGGATTCATCTCAGAAGCAGGCAGGAGCTCCTTTAAAGGCCTCTCTCCCACCTGCTCGGACATCATGACGCAGCACTTCAGCAGCTTTGCTCAAAGGCAAAGGAAGCAAGACGTCGCAGCCAGCTGGCCGGCCGGCCGGCCGCCGCAGGACTCGGCTCAGACGTCTCCTCCAGCCGGGATTCAAACCTGCAGTTAGCGCTGCAGCTCCTCCCTGCAGCGGGAAGCCGATATGTAATCTGGCAAAACATTATTATCACTAAATGATAGTGTTGCTGAGAGCAGCTGGTTATTACAGGAGGAGCTTTCTGCCCCATTAGTCGCTCAGACCTCAGCTACAAGCCTCCGATGCTGGGCATGCTAACACGCTAATGCTGCTAAAGAAAAAAAAGAAAGAAAGCAGCAAACAATCTCATAAAAATACAGTCATTTTAAATCATTAAAGTCAGTCTTCTACTCTTAGTTCTAAATAATAATAATAAAAAATATTCAATAAAAATATATACATTTAAAACAAAATTCTCTCATTTATATGCAATAATATACTAAATCTATCATTTCTACATCATTATAATTTTCTTTATTATATTATAAATATTTTACATTAAAATATTCAAAATAATATAATCTTAAAAGTCATGGGGACACAATAGCTAGTTAGCTCCATCGAGGCTAACCCTTTAGCGAGCATTGCAAAGGCTTTCACGAAAACATTTTGAAAATCTTTATCCTGACATTTTAAAATAAAACTCTACATGACTAAAATTCAAATGTTTTAACTCACGATCCACTGAAACCGTCACAAACAAGGTTCAGATGGACTCTTCTTGTGCATGTGGCAGAAATCAGGCTAATTTTGAGTTTTTGTTTGTTTTGTTTTTTTCAAAAGAACTCAGCAACTTAGAGGTTTACAGACTGAATGATTAAAAAAATAATCAGCCGACCAGTATTTTCAGCTGCCTGTAACAGATCCGTCACATCGGCGTGTGACGTAAAAACTTTTTTAACACTGAACATAATGCAAAAAAAATATATCAAGAAATTGTGTCGTAGTTCGACCAGCAGAGCCGCTCCGACTCCTGCAGCACATGTAGCAGAGTACGAATCACAACAACAATGGACGGCGGTACGGAGTCAGGAGGTGACCTTTCAATACGTTTTTAACTAGTTTGCAAAAAATGTTGCAAAAATTAAACAATGGCTTCATCAATTTCTCTTTTTAATTTAACTTTAACGTCCTGTTTGTATATTTAGGTGCATACGTATAAATATATCGACATCAGACTTTAACTCCCCCTACATCAGCACCAAAAATCCACTTTTTGTACGTACATCATGAAAAACCTACTGGTTCAGACAAACGGGCTGTTTTTAGGATTAGCATCAGTTAGCATCACTGAAGCTAACTTTGGGCCAGTGTTGTTGGAAAACTAGATTTGGTCGATGCATTTTGGCTTCGTGACACGTCAAGAGTACACCTGAACTAAACAAATGCAAAAGTGAAGCTTTGTGGAAGTTTATGCTAGTTTTGGGTTAGCATGCTAAGAATGCTAAAGCGTTAGCTATCATCCACATTCATTCAAAAATTTGTTTACGAACTTGGAAAATTCTCGGGAACGGCGTCTTAAATTGCAGCAACAACGTCGGTGCATGACTTGCTGTTGAAAGCAACTGTTTTGATGAATGGATGCAGATTCAAATACTGTATATTTAGTTTTGCTAAAAATACGTTTTTGCAATTTAGCGTTAGCTTGTAATGGGTATTTATGAGCAGTAACCCAAGAATCCATTTCCTTCGCTTAAAGTGTTGTCAGAAGAAAAAGAATAAATCAAAACGTAATCCTTGTAACATCTGGAAGCACCGAACACACCAAAGTTGGAAGAACGAATTCGCAAATTGGGAAAAAACCAGAGCTGAAGAAACATGACAGATATCGTATTGGTGATTTTTGCATGTTTGCAAATCTAAACATGATGATAATGTCGTACGTCTGTAGAGGACAGCACGTTATGTTTTACCTTCATCGATGCAACAAGAAACAGACAACATAGATGACAGAGCGCACCCCACAATAGAGTTCAAAAAAATAAAGTTTAATGTTTATGTGCTGTATAACAAATAAAATATATTAGTGTTTAAAAAACAGGTGCATAACTAGGTGAAGCCTAATCTATCACTTTACAATAAACAGTGAGGAGAACGGTGATCGGTGAGACGGCAGCTCAGACATGCGCTTATTCTCCAGAAAACCACGGCGGCGGCGTTTCGTTTTCTCTTTTCTCCCAGAACTGGATTTGTACAACAGATCGCAACCTCGAGTCCTCGCCGGCTTCTCCAACACCTCACCACGGGATTCGGCGAAAGGAGCACGAACACAAAAAAACGCTCTCGGAGGTGAGACGACGCGAAGGTTCCCACCACCGACGACGGGACGACAGTTACCGAGCACGAGTAGAATGCAAATCGACTTATTACTTACATAAATATTGCATTGGTCTCCCGTTACGCTGAGCGACACTAAACTATCCGCAGGACCAAATTGTCTGGACGTTTTTTTTTTTTCTTCTTCTATCATCTCGGACCAAACAGACGTATTTACACGATGTGGCGAACACGTAAAAACACTTATTTGTTATGCATCTACCTCTAAACAGCAAAAACACATTGGAAATATGCACTGGTGGCCATCACAGGTGGAGGAAACACTGTTAAGAGCTAAGGCTAACAACATTACCATCATGTAAAGCAGGTCTTTATACACCAGACACGTAGGTTTGTTTTTTTTTTCCTCATTGACATTTAAGATTTCGTTTTTTCTTCTGTTATTTTTTTGTGGTTTTTTTTGTTTTTTTTTGCTCTACATACATAAACACTTGTATTGACACCGAAAAATCTACAGCAAAGTTACACTTGACGAAGGAAAACCCTGGTTGAGAGATTAGGCTAGCACTATGTGTTATTTACAGACGCCGCCTCCACCCAGAGCGGCGAGCAGACCGGAGCTCTTCTGTCGTCGAGAAGCCGCCAAACCTGCAAAGCGTTCAGGAGCTCGACGCCTCGCGGCCTCTTCGCTCCCGACGCGCTCGGTTTCCGCTTCGACGGCAGCGCTTCGCTAAATTACAAACGAACCAGTTAGCTCGGCCCGAACCGTCGGACGACAGCTCCTGTACATCCTCTTCTTAAATTACCTCCCATAAATATACACAAGACGAGCGCGAGGAGGGCGGGACCGACCCCGCCTCGCCCGCTTTATTTTTTCTACCATTTGAAGTGAAACAACAACAACAACAACAACAACAACAACAACAAAAGGTGAAAATAAGAACCTGCTACGAGGGGCTGCGTCTTAACTCTCCCTACAGTACGAACGCCTTTTTGATTTTTTTTAGTTACAGTACAAACGCAGAAGTTACGGTTTTTGGGAGTGACGGAGGCTCAGAAGAAGCACGACGCTGCTGAACGTCGCTGCTCGGCCGACAAAACGGTGACAAATGTTGATCGGTTCACCCAAAAATATTCAGTTTAATGTCACAGAGGAGGAAAGAAACCAGAAAACATCAGGAGTTAGCAACAAAAACAATAAATTAATTGGACGACTCGTCAAATATTCATTGCAGAAGCTTGTTAATTAGCGAGGAGGTTACATTTTTACCGTTTTCATGTTATAATTTGACACCACTTTCTAATAGTTTTCTTTACATGTGCAGTTAATCACATTTAGCTTCTAACTGAAAGCTTCATTAGAGCACGTTACATGGTGACAGTAGCCGCGTTATTCTGTTTTTTAAAGCTAAATGCTAATTTTAGCATCCCAACAAGAAGCGGGTAACGTTAGCCATCATGCTAACGAACATTATTCACCATAAACGAGAGCTGGTGGGAAGATTTAACCGTCTGAACTCCAAAACCTGCAGAAAATAAGGTCTGAAAAGCAGCTAATGTTTAGAAAATCACACCATTAACGCCAGAAAACGTAAAAACAGTCAGAAACATCGGGTTTCTGACACACTTCTGTTCGTCAAAATCTCTCCAAATATAAAACACTCTCACGAACCAGATGCTGTAAAAAGCTAAATCTAACTTTTGTCATTTTTTATGTATAAATAAGCAAAGAAATTGAACTTTGCTAAACTGCACAGAAGACATTATGAAGATTCTCTCCTATTTGTTGTTGTTCTTCTGAAACGCTGCACGACTTTTCGTTGCAGTGAAAAATGAACCAACAGCGAAGAAAAACGAGACAAACTGCTGCTTGGAGTTCAGAGGGTTGGAAGTCTCGTACGATAACCAGGATGAGATTGTGTTTCCGTCTGCGTGTTTAGAAAAAGGAAAATATAAAAAAAGCTGCGCTCCTCGGAGACGGAAACACTTTTGTTGAATAGATTTCGAACATTTAACTCAAGTGACGACAATTGGTTCCTGTTGGAGTCCAGGTTCTTCGAATTTTTACTTCCTGGTCCATAGACTGTATAAAAGATGGACGTAGCTGCCGTGACGTCACCCGTTGGTTTCTGCACTGAGAACATGAAGCCAGGGTTTTGCTACTTCCTGGTTGACATCTTGGATTTTTGGAGCCAGTGACGCAAAAATTGTGGGAGGGGGGCGGAGCCATAGGAGCAGCGATTGGTCAGACGGATTGAGAGGCGGGCCCTCTCTGCCCCGCCCACATTTACCGCCTTCTGCTCGCTTCGTCTGTATGGTCGCTGCCGACTGTCAATCAAGCCAGCCACGCCCCTTGCCCCGCAAAATGTTGATGATTTTTAAAAATTCAGTATTGATTTATTTTCAGATTGGCCACCTGATCTCTGGATTTGACCATGAAAACTAATAAGAAACAAATCCTGAGCTGTAGGAATGCAGTATTTCATGATCTGTGATCACTTCTTTTCCAGTTCCAGTCTATGGGAGCCAGGGCTTTGTGGAGCCAGGACTAGCAGTCGTGGTGATATTGCAGGTTTTTGACACTTCCGGGTTGGCTTCATGTTTCAGGTCCGGTTGCTACGTCCATCTTTTATACAGTCTATGTCCTGGTCGCGACCTCTTCTTGTTCTTCTTCTCTGGTTATTGAAGCCTACGTAGCCCACGCCGCCACCTTCAGGCGGCCTCGTTTATTCCTCACGTTTTCTGCTTTTTTTCTGGGGAAAGTTTAGGACTTTAGAAACGCGGCTACTGCCTTTAAAAAATCTTGCGTCAATCTACAGCTGAGTGGTGAATTACAAACGAGTCGAACATGGAAGCCACCGATCAACATCATCACCCCTACGGACAAAATAAATACAACTATGCAAACACCAGATATCCGACTGTGTTTTCCAGACAGCAGCTTGAGGAGGCCTTGACGTACGTGAAGCGTCCCTCAGCGTTCTGCTTTTACGTTTCTGAATCCGCGCCCGAGTTAAGACCCAGCCCCGACGCCGCGGCCCGCCGCCCGGCCGTCCGAACGAAGCGGCACGAACAAACGGCGGCCGGGTCGGGCGGAGGTAACGAGCACACACACACGAGTCCGACACTTTAAATTACAGTTAATCAACAGACAAAGACCCGCCAGAGCAGCGAGGGGCTTCCCGACGTGCTCGCGAGGTGCTTTGGCGAATACCTTTAAAAACAAAGGAAAAAAAAAGAAAGAAAAATAAATGCTATTCATGAGGCAACGTTGGTTGTTAAGGCTCTACTGTGGCTGTGCTTGCTTAGTATCTGTTGACGGGTGATAACTGCATACTGTCAGGTGTGAGTAGGATGACGTGGGCGAGTCGGGAGGCACTATGTGGAGTCTTCTGGCTCTGACTTGATGGTCTTCTTCTCGGCGTTGCTGGACGCTCGCTGCGACGTCCCGTTTTCTGGAGGCAAAGGACGACACGGTGGGATTAAAACACAGTCAGCGCTGGACAAACGGCTTTAATCCCCTTCATTAATAGTCATGGTGTTGAGTTAAGGTTAAGATCCATCATTTATAAAGCCTAAGACATATTTTTAGGATATTTTTTCCACTTATTTTTATCTCTATGTCACGTCCTGTTTATATTTCTGATTTCTGATATAAAGAACGTCTGATTCTGTAATAATGTTTTTTCTATAATTAGCACTTATGTACGTTCTACTTTATTCTGCTTATTTTGTAATTTTTCTTTTGTTAAATTTTCTAAATATTTTCACGATGTTTGTGGGATCCGTGTATTAAACATTCACAGTGGTTTTAGGGAGAGATCGAACTTTGTGCTCCAAGAAGAATTACTGATCCAACAGGCTAATCCTGTAAAAGCATCGGTTCATACTTCTCACTACGTATCCTCGTTATGTTTCATGGCGCTAACGCTTCATGCACTCATTCCATAAAACTAAACAGCGTTAGCCTCCGATTAGCATCTCTCGCACGGCAGCGATAAAGTTTCCATCCATCTGTTAATTAAACGTATGTTTTTGTGTTTACAGATTAGCTAAACTATGAGACATAAACCTCAATATTCACACCAATCAAAATCCTTTTTACAGGAGTGCCGGTTGATGTTGTCATTAAAATGTTATATAATAAAAAAATAAAAATTAAAAAAAGTTTGACTTGTAAGGTGCTACACAAATAAAGTTCTTCTTCTTATTCATAATAATAATAATAATAATAATAATACTCATCATAATTTTATTTTATCAGTCATAACAATAGTAAATAAAATATTAAAATGTAATTATTAAATTAGAATTATTATTAACATTCATTACTATTATAATCACTATTATCATTTTTATTGTAATTTGTATTATATATATATTATCAGTACTACTAATAAGAATAAAAATATATAAAATAATATTTATTATTGTTATTATTATTTTCAATACTACTAAAACTACTACTACTAATAAATAATAGTATTTTTTATTACTACAACTACTACTCCTACTACTAATAATATTAATGAATTTACCAACCTGTTGCTGGTGTTTTGGTCTCCTCTGTGTTGTTGTTGTTGTTGTTGTTGTTGTTGTTGTTGTGGTTGTGATGGCGCTTCAGCTCATTGGCTAGCTGCTTGCCCAATGGGAGCTCTCCTTCTTGCATGCTCTGGCTGACCACCCGCAAGTTGATTGGCCGCTCGTCTGGAAGCAACAGAGACAAATTTTTTAATGTTTGATTAAATCATTCATAACAAATATCAGAACGATAAAAAGTAATAAATAATAAATTGTATTTACGCAGCAAAATAAACTAAAACAATCCAATAACGTGAATAAAAAACAAACAAAGATCATAAAACCAGCCGGAGAGCGTCCAAACAGAGACGATCAGACCGACGGCTCATTAAACACACAAACACGCCTGTAGATCAAAGATGAGATTTTAAAGATGTTGAAGGAGAATTAAACGATTAAATCTAAAAGGACGGGACAATAATCTGTGTTGTGTTTGTGACATATTCATCCCTGAGTATTATTTCTATTAATAAACTATAGTGGTATGAATTAACTCCTGAACCGACCCATTAGGATCCTTATCTAACTACACACCACCGAGCATGTGAAGCAAACCCAGCTGGATTGAAGTAAACATCAGCCCAGATGTTGATCTAAGGCCGGCTTTGTTTCACATGTTCCATATTCCCAGCGGCAGCCGAACGTGAGCGAAGCCGCTGATCCCTCGTGTTTGTCTTTTATTCCCTCCGAGAGACAGAAGGAAACAAAGAGAAGCTGTAACATCGTTAAGCTTCACCGTGTTTTACTGCATGTTCGCTCATCTGCGGCCTTTTAATCTCGTCCTGCTTCTAATCGAGCGTCATGACGTGAACAAATCTGATTATTTGCGACTGAAACGCCGCGCAGCTCGCCGGCATTTATTCATATCAGCTCAATTAAAAACTAGAAGAGCAACAATCAGGTTTATTGTCCACATTACTGACTTTCTGGTGGATCTGGGCTTTAAAGAAGTCCATAACAATGTAAAAAATGTGGCAGCAAGGACGCAAAAAAACTAAAAAATAACATAAAACATCTGTAAAAATCATTTTATTAGATGTTATTTAAGAAATCAGGGAAAATCTGTAAAAAAAAATTAACAGTTTACATAATTTTTCACAATTTTTCTTCATATAAATGATGCTTTTTTCAAGTAACAGCAAAAATCTGCAAAAATAATCAAATTTTTTGCAGATTTTAATATATTAAAACTGTAATTTCACGATTTAAACATTGCAAAAGAATAAAGAACCATTTAGAAAAGTACAGATACTTCTTTTTTTTTTTTTTTTACAGTTAATGTATAAATTATTAGTTTTTTCCTGCGTTTTTACAACTTTACATGATGCGTAATTTAACAAAATGGTGACATTTCGGCTCAATACGAGTAAAATGCAAAGTTAAAAACGTTTATTCTAGTTAAGTTCAGGTTTGTCAAATCCAGATTTCTAAATCCGGGATGTCGTTTACATCAGAACAAATGACCGTATAAACATCTTTTCTGATATTTTAGTGGATTTTAGTGCAAATTTGAACCGACTTTCCAGAAAACCTGCAAAACAGGAGCAGACATGTGCACCTTTATGTAAAATTCAGGGTTTGTCTGACTCATAATGCAGCTTTGTGGGACGACCACGTGCACAGTTAGCATCAGTGGTACAAATTAGCACACAGAATGAGTCTGTGTTTCATCGTATTTAATAGAAATCTGAATTTTCCTGTTATTTTTGAATACTTTAGGAGCAAAAATGCAGATTTAGTGCAACTGAATTTGACAAAATTGGCTAAAAACTGATATTTTTGTTGTCAGTTCTTATCATTTCGGTTTAAAACCTGCTCATGTTTTGTTTTTGCAGATGTTTTTTTGTGCAGGAACAGAACGTGGTTTTTAAAAATGTGCACGGTTTCAAGTAAAAACGCTGATAAAACCGGCGGATTGAAATGTGTGATTAGCTTCTCAGGACGCTTAATATTTTTATTTTAGTGCGAGGAGGCAATAAAAAAAAATAAATCGGAGAAGAAAGGAGTAAAAATGAAATAGAAAGCTGCGGGGAGGGAGACGCTGAGACAGGCCGAGGAGACGAGAAGGAGGAGAAAAGAAATGACAAATGACAGAGGGGAAGAAAAGGACAAGAGGAAGAAGAAAGCCGAGAAGGAGAGGGGGAGGACAGAGAGAGGCAAACAGAGTCTGGGAGAGAGGGAGAGAGAGAGACGCCCCCCTCCAGGCAACTGGCTGGAGGTAAACAGGCGTGGGCGTGATAATTACAGGTGCATTGTGGGATTTGTGGGAACAGCGATATAATGAGCTGTCGTGAGTGGGTGAGGGAGGAAAAGGATGAAAATGAGATGAGGCCCGGAGGAGAAGTAAGATCCTGAATAATGATGCTTTTTTTTCTTCTTCCTCTTCTTCTTCCCCCCTCAGTGTTTGAGAAGTCAGAGCAGCAGATAAAGAAAAGAAAAAAAAAAGGTGACAGCTTCCACGGCTGGGTGTGGAAAATCACCACCTATAGGTGTTGTTTCCATCCACAGCCGCATCCTGTGGCACACATGACATGAAACCAGCCTCAGAACGCGTCTGAAACGCTCCACGAGTCAAATCGAGTTCAGTTCTACCTGCTTTTAACCCTAAAGACCAACAATTATGGTCAAGACGAGGATGTTTTCTCCAGATTGGACACCGGGGGCAGCAGAGAGTCGACTACATCTAAAAAAAATGATGCAAAAGAATCGCAGGCAAGCCAAACAAAAATTTTAATTTTGCATTATTTCAAAGAGTTTCTGGGTATTTTTACAATCAAGATTAGTTTTCTGTGGATCAGTGACTGGATGTTTTCTCCAGATTGGACACCGGGGGCAGCAGAGAGTCGACTACAATTAGCAAAAGATGCTTAAAATTTCTTTGGCGAGCCGAACAAATAGCAAAATTCTGCATTATTTGAGGGAGTTTCTGGATATTTTTTTCCAATAAAGGTTTGTTTTCTGTCGATCAGTGACAACTTTGCAGCCACAGCTGGATGTTTACTCCTGAGTGGACACCGGGGGCAGCAGAGAGTCGACTAAAACTCAAAAAAATTTACAGACAAGCCAAACAAAAGTTTAAATTCTGCATTATTTGAAGGGCTTTCTGGGTATTTTTACAATCAAGATTAGTTTTCTGTGAGTCAGTGACTGGATGTTGTGGACACCGGGGGCAGCAGAGAGTCGACTACAATTAGCAAAAGATGCTAAAAACTTCTTTGGCAAGTCGAAACAAATATTAAAATTCTGCTTATATTAAACGTGGGTTTTCTGTTGATAAGTGGCAAATAAAAGCCACATCAGGTCTAATTTGATTTGACGCCGTTCGACAAAGCTTCCACGGCTGGGTGTGGAAAATCACCACCTATAGGTGTTGTTTCCATCCACAGCCGCATCCTGTGGCACACATGACATGAAAGACGCCTCAGAACTCGCCTGAAACGCTCCACGAGTCAAATTGAGTTCAGTTCTACCTGCTTTTAACCCTAAAGACCAACAATTATGCTCAAGACGAGGATGTTTTCTCCTGAGTGGACACCGGGGGCAGCAGAGAGTCGACTACAATCAGCAAAAGATCCTCAAAACTAAATTTTCAGCTTTCCAGTAAGTTGACAACTAATTATTTAATCACTGCAGCCTGACTGGACACCAGGGGGCAGCAGTGAGTCAACTACAACTTGCAAAACACGCTAAAAATTCTTCGACAAATCAAAAAAATTGAGGTTAATTCTGCACAGCTTGAGGCGTTTTCAGTATTTCTGTCTCGTAGTTTCTGCTTACAGTAATACGTCAAACTGTAATGTTCAGATTGGAACCGTGACAGTTTATTGTAAAAAGTAGTTTGAGCCTCTACACTGGATGATTTTAAAAGTGTAGTTTTAGTAGTAATGTAGTAATGTAGTTCGGTAAATGTTTCTCCGGTGAACGCCACAACAGATCTGGAAGGGAACAAGCTTTAGTCCTCGTTTAAAGTCTCTTACGTTACGTGTCGATGTCATCATGTCACACATTTGCATAACGCCTGAGTAGCAGCCAGCTTGGTTCTTGGACAACGACGTTATTTTGTCTAACTGCATTCCTGAAAGCCTCTGATCTGGAGTTAGGGTGCATAAACAAAAATAAGTTGCGAGAAACCAATCAGAGCACTGTTTAGAAAGGGGGCCTTTAAAGGTTTAAAGACAGAAAAGGTGCTGCAGCGTAAGAAAAATGACTTTTATTTAAGCCGTACAGCATGTAAACACTGTAGTAAACCCCGAAGGTCAGAACTATGACGCTGTAGATGTGAAGCTCGTGGGCTCTTTAAGGTTTGTTTCAGTGGGAATCAACAAGCTCGACTGAAACTTACCACAAACACAAAAACGACTGGAAAAAAACCCCGAATGTGAAGGGATTTCTGAATACTATCACATATTTACTACGTTTGAAGAGAGAATAAATCCACAGATTACGGTGACCTTGATGATTTCAGAGGGCTTTGCAGGTTAACCTACTTTCTTTCCGTTTATTGTGACACAAAGCCGCGGCTGACTCAGAGGGCGTGTCGCTCTCAGCCATTGGCTCCAGCCTCTGATAAGTTTGCGTCGGCGCTGGAGGCCGGTTGCTGAGCGATGCAGCCGTTTCTTCCTCCGGTTGTACCTGGCTCCCGGCGGTATTTTTAGTCCACGCACCGGGTGACTGCGGAGTCTTTATCCGTTACGCCGTGACTAACGTGTAGCTATAGTAACCTCGGCTGGTTCACATCTACATTTCCAACATCCAGTTTCTCCCCGGTCCTACCTTGGTTGTCTCTCGTGGCGTCGGCGGCGGCTCCGTTGGTGTTCTGGGCGTCGTTGAGGTACTTTAAGGCGGCGGGGGGGATCCTCCAGTCCAGGGCCTGGAGTCGCTCCTGGACGGCGGCGTCCTGCAGGATCTCCATCTGCCTCGCCAGCAGACGCTCCAGCTGCATCTGAATTAAAGAAGACCGGGTTTTAGAGCGTCCTGGTTTAGTGTTTGTGCGCGTAAACGTCATGTGGACATTCTAGAAACCCGGATGAACTCAAACGACCCGGTTAAGCTAGCCGGAGCGCTCTGGAGGAAATATTTACATCTTGTCCTGGTTTCTAACTTACAAAAACACCAACTATCTGGACCAGTTTGTACAACACTGCTGCTGGAACAGAACTGGAGGTGGTACTCTTATTAACCAAAAACCAAAAACCAACAAGGGAGTACGACAGGCATGAGAGCTTTTTAAAAAAATGCAAAAACTACGTCATTTATCAGAACCAAAAACTGCAAAAAACACCAAATATATCATAATTGTTCAACTTTCCGACACTGCTTTCACTAACTGTGCACTGTATTTATATTTATTTATGCAAAGCAGGTTGTCTGTTGAAAAAAAAAATGGACAAAA
This sequence comes from Stegastes partitus, assembly GCF_000690725.1. Lineage (NCBI taxonomy): Eukaryota > Metazoa > Chordata > Actinopteri > Pomacentridae > Stegastes > Stegastes partitus. Next base: position 336,937 of record NW_007578152.1, on the reverse strand, counting down.
TGACATTTATTAAAGCCAAAAACTGGAAAAAACAACAGTAAGTGAACTACTCATACACGTGTTCCACTAAATCATCACTAATTTCATCAGTCGCTATATTCTGCATGTCGGATTTTTAAAAATCGCCAAAAATAAACCCTTCACTCCAACCAGATTTGGTAAAAAACAAAAAATTCTGCTCCCCTCAGAGCAACAGCGAGGCCTTCAGTGACTCGGCTGCAACCAACAGTCACCGGACAAAAATTCTGGGACTTTTTGGCTGAACTGCAGGCAGTGTCTCCACAGAGAGGAGATAAAATATCTATAATATGTGGAGTTATTTTTACAGCTGTGGGCATTTGGAAAGAAGCTGTGCGTGTTTATCACATTAGGTTTTATGATTTATAGTGCTGGAGCTGCACAGAAGACATTTCTAAATCGTCTCTGCAGGACTTTATGTTGCAGAGTAAAAATGTCCCAGCCTTGTTTTTGGTCTCCAGAGTCACATTAATTCAGATTAGCTGCTACAGGAAGGTCAGAAAAAATGAGCAGTTTGTGTTTTGAACATCACAGCTGATCAGTAACCATAAGACCAACATCTATCATGTGTACATCACATGTAAATATAAATAAAATCATCAAACTCCTCCATCAGGACGACAGAAATGTCCAAAACAGTTTGTCAACTGTGAACTCTTCGAGCTTTAACAAGTAAATTTAGACTTTTTATGGCCGTAAATCTTAACAATCTAACTTAAGAGCTTTGGAGAATCTGCAGGAACCGTGTCTGTATGAATAAAAACACATTCAACACTTCTAATGAGCACACAAGGAGCATCTTCAGTGTTCTGTTCTGAAAGGAGCGACAACGGGAGGATTTACACTTTGTGGGCTCCCTGAACGTGACGGACCTGAAATCGAGCTGACTGAGCGTGAACTCGCGGCCACCCCGACGTGTTAAACCAACTTAGACAAGTTAAACAGCAGCAAAATGGCCGGAACAAACAGACATCAGGCGGCTAATCCGGGCCGAGTGAAGGACCGGAGCCGGGGAATAAAACCTGCGCTGATGTCTGCTCATTGTCACGTCGCTGTCAGTCTGAATCACTATAGGACGAGCTTTACATCCCTACGAGGGCCCGCGGCGCCAACGCAGCCATGAAATCTCTCCTTCTTCTGAACGCCGAAAATCACATCAGCGCTGACAAGTGTAACTGCAGCCGCCGCCGCCGCCGATCAGCCGCGACGCATGCAGCAGACGCATGTTCGCGCGCACACGCCGCGGAGCAGCAGCCAGTCGACATGTTCTCTGGGTAATGAGTTATCATAAAGCTGCCCTCCCACACGCCGGCTCTAATTAGGAACAAGCTGCAGCGGCATGGAAACCAATAAAGAGCATTACTGGGATCAGACTGGATCCTGCTGCCACAAACATCTGCCGACACGGAAATCTGCTGCTCGGGATCCTTTGAACCGGCGGCGGCGCTGCGTTTGTTGGAGGAGGCGCTGAGGGCTCGTCTCTGATGTGCAGATTCACTCCTGCTCATGGAACTTCCAACATGTGCAGCGACTGGGACTGAGATGCTCCCACCGTACGAGGAAAACAACAACAAAACAGGTTGTTTGTTGCTTATTAAACACCTGAAATGTGAGAATTCTCATCCTGGACCTTCAACATATTAGAAAGACGCTAATTTTTTACCACTAAAAGGCCACAAAATGTAAGAAATTTGATGCAAGAAACTACAACAGGTGGATGTTTTGGACAATTTTGTGGATTTCCTCGTACGCAGCTGCACTTACTTTTAACAAATCCTGCAAAAAGACCAAATCAGCAACATGTCTTCCTCCTAATATTTCACTGAATGGTTCGTTCTGGACGAGTTCCTCCCACAATATTGTTTATTTACAAGAAAATAACAACAAAACAGGTTGTTTGTTGCTTAATAAACACCTGAAATGTGAGAATTCTCATCCTCGACCTTCAACTTAATAGAAAGACGCTAATTTTTACCACTAAAAGGCCTCAAAATGTACGAAATTTGATGCAAGAAACTACAACAGGTGGATGTTTTGGACGATTTTATGGATTTCCTCATGCACAGCTGCACTAATTATCAAGAAATCCTGCAAAAAGACCAAATTAAAAACATGTTTTCCTCCTCGTTTCGCTGATTGGTTCGTTCTGGTGTCGTAAATATACAGAAATGTCTAAAAAAGCTGCAAATATGTTTAATATACAGAAGAGTTCCTCCCATAATAATGTTTATTTACAAGAAATAACAACAAAAAAGGTTGTTTGTTGCTTATTAAACACCTGAAATGTGAAAATTTTCATTTTAGACCTTCCACATAATAGAAAGACGCTACTTTTGACAACTAAAATGAGAAATTTCAATGAATTTTGATGCAAGAAACAACAACAGGTGCTCATTTTGGAGGATTTCTTTCTTCATTTTCTAGATTTCCTCGTGCAGGTTGCACTAATTATCAACAAATCCTGCAAAAAGACCAAATCAGCAGCATGTTTTCCTCCTATTACCTCCCCGAATGGTTCATTCTGGACAAGTTCCTCCCACAATATTGTTTATTTACAAGAAAATAACAACAAAACAGGTTGTTTGTTGCTTATTAAACACCTGAAATGTGAGAATTCTCATTCTAGACCTTCAACATAATAAAAAACACTAATTTTTACAACTAAAATGCCACAAAAAGTAAGAAATTATAATGAATTTCGGTGCAAGAAACAACAACAGGAGCTTGTTTTGGAGGATTTCTTACCGATTCAAGACTTCATTTTTCTTTTCTTTTTTTTATGCACAGCTGCACTTGTTGTCAAGAAACTCTGCAAAAAAGTCCAAATCAACCCCTGAGTTTTAGTTTATTTGTTCCTAACGACTTCGTTAATCTTCACAAATATCTAGTTTCAGTTTTAAACAAGCGAGCAGGTTGACATTTAGGATGAATCCTCGTCTGCTGCTTTGGTTAATATCTGGTGCAGCAGGTCGGTGCGTGAGGGGATGACGTGATTAGAAACTGAAATATTGTGGATGTGCAGAAGACTAAAGTCAGCTGGTTTGGATCAAAACAACCGCAACAGACGAAACATTCAACTCGTCTCTTAAAATGCTGTATTTCTGCATCACTTCTGTGCAGCTTTCTGTCTGATTTAACTTCACAGCGACAAAAGGTGAGCAGCGTTACCCCTGAGGGACACGTCGTCTTTAAAACTTGCACCATTTATCAGAACCAGAACGTGTAGAAACAGAAAGTATGAGTCCTTGAGCCGATCACGCTTAACTTTCGATGCGTCTCCACTGAGAATTAAAAGCAAATCTAAGCTCGCAGCAGAATCTCCTCATTCTACACGTGTCCTTAAAAAAAAAAATGCCAAAAACAAACCGCTTGCTCTAAACAGATTCTGTAAAAAACAAAAAATTCTGCACTCATCAGAGCAACTATGAGGCCGTTCGTGGCTCAGCTGAGATAAACGGTTTCATCACAAAAATTCAGAGAGTTTTTGGGTTGAACTGCAGGCGGTGTTTCCACAGAGAGATTCAGAAGCAGAGAGCAGAGCAGCAGGTTGTTGGAAGACACATCCAGCTGATGGTGAAACATCGAGAGAAAAAGTCTGCAAACATGGAAATAGTTAAATATCTGTACTGTGTCGAGCCTCCATCTGACTCCACTGAGCTGCAGGACTTTACGTTGCAGCGAAACATCAGCCGACAGCAAACAAACGTCCAGAAACTGGAGATCAGAAGGTTAGTTCATCTATCAGCCCTCAGAGCGCTTCACGGTGGTTTCTGTTCTGTCTCGAATCAAACTGCACAAAGTTCTCCTAATTTTAGAAACACCTCAGCTAAAGTCCAAATCCAACACGGCTTCCTACCTGCAGGTTCCGTCCAACGGTTTCTTCTCCTTTCGACTTGGCGCAGGCGAGCTGCTCCCTCAGCATCTCCTGCCTCATGTGGATCGCCTGCAGCGCCTCCTGGATGTCGAAGAAGTTCTCCTGCAGCAAACAAGCGCGTCTTTAACTCCTGCATCGTCCCCGTCAGCCTTACTTCTACCGACCTGGAGCTGTTCAGCAGCTCAAGGCCGTTTGCACTGAAAACCTGCAGCTCTTGTTACTTTAAACGACATTTTGAGGGTTTGTTTTGTGTTTTTCCTTCACTAAGCACTGAAACGAGAGGACAGGAGGACACGGATTTAATCCTTTTTCTGTGATTTTGTGAGGTTAGAAGTCCAACAGGAGTTTATTTTCTACTGTTGCACATAAATGACACCAGATCAAGGCTGCAGTGGAGAATTAAAGTCGACAAATTTACAGAAAACATAAAGAAACTGGTAAATTTATTAACATTTTTAGCTAATTAGCTCTCTAGGTACGCTACTCTATCGATTATAAGTGATTAATATTAGCTGAAATGTCATTTTTGCCTTTATTTCTGATTTTTAAGTGGATTTTATCAATTTTTACTCCATTCTTATGATTTCTTAATTTCTGCATTTTTTTTTTTTTTACCAATACAACATTATAAATAACGGCTAATATTACCTTATATTTTCTATTAGTTTAATCAATTTGATTTGTTTCTATTTAATTTATTGGAATTATTGTTGATTTAAAATATTATTGTGGTGCTTTTGCTTCAGGTGTCATTTTTTGCATTTATTTCCAATTTGTCCATAGATTTTATTCATTTTATTCTTATTTATATTTATTACTTCCTGCATTTTCTATTCATCAACTCAACAGAATAAATAATTATATTAGTTTAAAAAAAAACAAAAACATGAATAATGTGAGTTGTGGCTGTTAAATAATTGTAATTTTGTGATTTATTTTAATTTCTTTAAATTGAAAGAAGTGAAACTTTTAGGGCTCAGTCTCGTTATTTAATTCTGAATTATTATTATTTTATTATTTATTAACCACTACTGCTGTTTCTGACATTGCATAATTTACATTTTTATGGTTATTATTTCCTTTGATTCCTTTAAACTGGACTTTTTCTGTTTTTCTGCAGGACTAAAGCAGGAATTCCCCCTGTTGTTGTTGCTGTTGTTTCCTTTTTTTTAGGACCTCTGGTTTTGGTCGAGCAGGTGTCGGCTCGTCTCTGGGTTCGGGTTAGAATCCCGGCAGAGTTCGCCACATGTTTCCGATCATAGTTTACACACTGAGAGGAGCCATTCAAAGACATCGTCTTTGTGCTCCGCTCAAGGCCGAAGCTTTCGGTTTCTGATAAGTGCACACAGAGGAGCTGCATGTGCCAGAGATCAGCCTTCTACACGTTTCACATCCCGACGCTTATTTTCTCAAATAAATGTCGAAGAAAGTTGTTCAAAACTGCAAAATGTGATCATTCAGGAGAAAGCACAGAAACTCTCACAGTTAACAACAAGGAATCAGACACAGTTTGACAATAACTCCAGAGTTGTTGCATTGTTTGAGCTTCAAGAGGACGGCGTCTTACCTCCGTTTTAATTCTTTTGGGGGACGGTTCGTCTCTGTCTCCACAGCGAGATCTGCAGGAAAAACGTCAGGAGATGCTGGTTGTCACTTTGTTTCTGGTTGGTCAGCTCCAGTTTTCATGCAGGAGAATTCTGACGTAATTCTGCTTTAAGAAATCGTGTGAACACGTGCAGGTCTGATCGTTTTAGTACAAAACAACCAAGTTATAATTATTTACTATGCTACAAGTACGAGGCAGCAGGTAGCAGCTGATTGAACTCATCTAAAGATAAAGTTTTAACATTTTTAATCGCTGCAAAGAGTCTGTGTGATTATTGTTAGAATTATTTCAAGAAACTGAAAATCTGGCAGCGAGGGCGCCAGAAAATGTGCAAAAACAACAAACAGTGGGACGCTGTAACGTAAAGAAAATGTCTGTAAAATTATTAGATTTGATTAGATTTGAAGTTTAAAAGAACTCGTTACCGTCAGATGTGGACATTATTTAGAGTATAGGCCTGTTTTTTTTCTATTCTTGCAGTTAAAATAGAAATTATTATAATTAATATTATTATTTTACCAAACATTATCTCTAAATTTAACAAAAACATTAAAATCTGTAACAGCTAGAAAATTATCCTTAAAATGCATCATTTTTCTTTACAAAAAATAGGAAATATGTGTAAAATAATATGTTTTGCTGATTTTAATACATTAAAAAAATGGAATTTTACAGTCAGATCAGTTTTATAAAAATACAGATTCTAATTTTACAGTTTCTGCCTGTTTTTTTTTTTTAAACACTTGACATGTTCAGTAACACTTTAAATCAATAAAACAACTTTAAATTGTTTATTTCAAAAATTTTTTGTTAAAAACTACTTTAACTTCTGAGCTTTTATTTTGATGGATAAGCAGCATAATCAGAGATTAGATTGTTTTAAGCTCCAAAACAAATGTTCTTCTATTAAACATTTGCAAGACTCTCGATGTAAAGTCAGTTCTCCTGCAGAAAAAGCTAAAACAAAGAAAACCCCGAGGTGAGGTGAGCGGTGCAGGCGGCTCTTACTTGCTGGTGCGGTAGGTGTACTTGTAGGTCACCTCTCTGGAAATCTGCCGGGCGAGTCCGAACAGCTCGTCCCGGCGAGTCAGCAGCGCCATGTCCCTCATGCAGAGCTGAGCCGCCGCCTCGTTCACCGTCAGCTGCAGGCGAGACACCAGTCGGTTACATGAAACACAAACCTCAGACATTCCTCGGCTGGTTCTCTAGAACTTCAGGGAAAGCTGGTCCACCTCGTGCAGCGTCAGGTGTTTGCCGTCCCGCCTCTTGGAGTCGAAGCGCCCGTAGATGGCGCTGTACTTCCGGATCTCCTCCTCCCGCCGCGGGTCGTCGTCGCTCATCTCGAAGATGTGTCCGATCATCTTGGCCAGCTTCTTGTTGTTCTTCAGCTGCTCCTTGACCTCGGCCGGGTCCGTCTTCGAGAGCCCCGGCGCCATCCGGTCCACGCACTCCAGCACCGACTGCACGGCGGGGGCGTCCAGGGCCTCCAGGGCGTCTCTGGGCGAGGACGGCGAGCCGAGGTCCGACGGCGACAGGCTGTGCTCGCTGTCGTTGCTGTGGCCCGACCAGAACCGGGCCTCGCTGCTGCCCTGCAGGGGCGAGCCGGCCGACACTTTGTCCCTCGCCACGTCCAGCTTGCCGGGGTCGGAGCAGGCGGCGGCGATGGCTTTGGGCATCTTGACGCTGGCGGTGTTGGCCCGGTCCTGAGCGCTGAGCAGCGTGGGCGAGCCCTCGGGCAGCTTGTAGACGGGGATGCTGCAGACGGGCAGCGAGGTGAGCGGCTGGTTGAAGATGGCCGGGTTGGTGACCCAGTCGCGCAGCGCCTTCTGCAGGCGGCGGACGTGCAGCGGCTTGCTGGCCATGCCGACGAGGGCCATGATCTCCAGGAACTCCTCCTCGCCGGCCTCGCACAGCTGCTGCACGTCGTCGCCGCCCTGCTGGATGAAGGCCTCGTAGTAGTAGAGCAGGTTCGCCCGCTGCAGGATCCTGTAGAGCTGCAGCTCACCCAGGGTCCTCGGCAACACCGCCGCCATACCTGGGAGGAGGAACGACAATGAGAACAGCTCCTACACCAACAAGAGGCTCCTGAGACCTGAACCGGGTCGAGGTCGACAGCTAGACTCAAACTCTGTTCGATCTGCTGATTCCCTCTCAGTCTTTACGAAAAGACAACAGAACCAGTTCCTCACTGAACACCTTTGCACTGGACAGACTGGAAAAAAACTAATAAATAAAGAATTCCTGTTGCCTCCCACACAGCCTGCTACTGGCATCAACGCCCTGTCGCACTTGAACTCGCTCTGTGGCACTGGTCCAGGTGGTTTTCTCCTGACTTCGTGTTGTATCTGCTCTCAGATTTACGTCACTTTGGATAAAAGCTACATTAAACTGTAGAACTGTAGGTGGACGGGGTCACTCATCCCCCCGTGTACAGCCTTCGTGCTAAGCTAAGCTAACTGGCTGCTAGCTGTAGCGTTTTCATTTGTTTCCGTACTTGTCAGACAAAAAGTCCATGAATTTTTTCGACATGACTGTTGGTCGCAGTGAAGTCAGTCACGGCTTCTTGTTTGCAGCGAGGAGCTCAGAATTTTTAGTTTTTTACAGAATCCAGTTTGTACGAACAGTTGATTTTATTTTATTTTTTGATTAAATATCACCATGTTAAGCCGAGATTTTGTGAATTATCCTGATGAGAAAATGTAAACAAACATGGAATCAGTAACATTTTCCAAATACAGTCATGACTCAATAATCCGACCCTTAACAATCCTAAACCTGCTATCCGACAGGTTTTTAGGAACAACGAACAGAACCCATAAAAACAGCCTTAACATAGCGACAGCCTTGGATTTAATGTCACCAATCAGGATGACGGCGTATTATCTGACTGAACAATCCCACAGATTGGCTACGTTCACACTGCAGGACTTGATGCTC
>NW_007578152.1:311884-322098 GCF_000690725.1 Stegastes partitus | reverse complement strand
TTTTTAATTTTAAAAGTCTTTTTGGATCATTTTGTGTCCTATATTCTACATTTCGAGTGATCTTTTGGATATTCTGTGTCATTTATTTGACATTTTGTGTTGCATACTACATATTCTACATGAGATATTTCTAATCATTTGATAAAAACATCTCCTATGGATGCATAAATGACACTTCAACTAACAAAAGAGCTTAAAAAATGCATGAAAGGTGCCAAAAATAATCCTGTATTTAGGAAATAAGCAGGTATTAGAAGTTAAACAAGGAAGGACTTTAACCTGCAGGATCAACTTTAGCGTAACTTTTCTCGTCTACCTGCCTCTGCGTCGTGTAATTCAGTGAACGGACTCGAGGGAACGTTTCACACCGAGCTGAAGATGCAGAACGTGCACTCTGCTGGCGTCTGGAATTCATGTTCCCGGGTGGGGAAAGTGAACTACGAGCACGTTGACATTCATGCAGCTCGTCCATCGTGAGTCAGTTTGTGTGTCGGACCTGCTGCTGCTGCACAAACAAATGACCACATGCGGACCAGTTTGGCTTTGTGTTCACATTTTGTAAACACAAGTGCATGAAGACGTGAAAAAAAACGGCCTCGTCCAGTCACTGTGCGACATGTGATCACTTCTAGGACGCCTCTGTGTTGAAAATCAGCACTTTGGTTTTAAAAATGATGCCTTTCAGACGGTATTTAACTGCTGCTGCAACAGTTACTGAATCATTTCTGTGCAAAAATGAAAAATATTCAGTTTCTGGCTCCTTAAATGTGACAAACAAGAGGTTCAGTTGGATAAAATCCATCAAATCAGGCTCCGGGGGTGATTTTTCCAAATATAAACGGTAAAGTTGTAGTTATTTGCAGCAGCAGCAGGTGTTTTCTCAACAAGGCAGCGTGTGAAGTGGAAATCTATATTTAGCTGCAGCGCCGACAAAGACTCTGAGCATCAATCAGGTGAACTGACCAGCAAAGTCCAACGTTTCTGAAGAGGAAAACTATCCTTCACTCAACAGCTTTGTCTTTTAAAACAGCTTCAGTAAAGATTGTTGTTGGTTCGTCCTCCATCTGTGTCTTTATGGGTCAATGTGTCGTATTTTGAACGTTTTAAGTGGATTTATGGTCATTTTTTGTCTAATATTCAACATTTTTAGCATCTTTTTGGTCATTTTTTTGTCAAATTACACATTTTGAAGGTCTTTTAGTTTCTTATATTCAACATTTTTCGCGTCTTTTTGGTCATTTTCTATTTTTAATTTGACATTTTGAGTCAGTTTAGCTCGAGAAGCATTCGTAGCATTGTTTAAGTTCTCAGAGAGCAACACGAGAAAGTAAATAGTTGCACAAATGGTGTCTTTAATTTGTGAAAATGAAAATGGTTCCAGGCAGCATCGGGGGGGTTTAACTGGTGCTACACAATTAATCAAAGATAATTAGATAATTTTTGGCAAAAATGGAAAATATTCTGGCTTCTTAAAAGTGATGCTTTATGTGAGATCAGTGAGTTTCTCGTGCGTCTTTTTGGTCATTTTGCATCTTGTTTAGGACGTTTAGAGCCACTTTATGCTCATTTTGTGTCTAATATTTAACATTTTTATCATCTCTTTGGTCATGTTTTTGTATAAATTTGACATTTTTAGTGTCTTATAGTTGACATGTTTAGTCTTTTCAGCTGAGGAAGGATTTCTGACGTTGTTTTAGCTTTAAGATTCTGGAACAGAGCGACACTGTCGGTGATAGAAGTTACTCTGATTGTATAAAGACGGGTTCCCGCCAAGCTTAATGAACTGATTTCTGTGCAAAAATGGAAAATATTCTCTGGTTCTGGCTTCTTAACTTTGAATATGTGATGCTGTTCTGTTGGATATGAGAGGTTCTGGAGCGTTAGTTGGATAAAAACACATCAGATGAGGTTCTGGTCGGTCATTTTCATGTTTGAAGCAGCAGCAGGTTTTCTCTGCTTTGATTCCCAACAAAGACTTCATCAGGTGAACTGTGTGTGTGTGTGTGTGTGTGTGTGTGTGTGTCTAGTAAATCTTGCTGTTAGCTCGTGCTCCATCTGCAGCAGCACTCTGACAGCCACCGGCGTCTTGATCCCAGTCTGTTCTGGCTGTAATGGTGTCAACCTGTCAATGGAGTCCTGCTCCACGGAGCGAGTTCAGCGAGTTGGGCTGTTCACCTGGAGAGGCGAGGCGGCACCACGGCACCGATGGCACACAAACAGACGCGCGCACACACACACACACTCAGAGCGAGGCGATAGCAGGCCGACGTGTGGTTTTCCAGCAGTGAAATGAGGAATCCTTTGATTTCGCTGTGATGCAGGAGGAATTTCCCAGTTTGTCAGCGTGGAACTACTGAACAACGCCGCAATCATGAGTGCGACGGGAGAGCCATGTGTTCAGAGACGTTTAACCTCATGTTTAGCACAATTACTGAGGGGATTTTACTAAAAATGTCTCTGTGGCAGCTAAAAATAGCCCCAATGAGCCAAGCAGCATGGTCGACAAGGACACAGAATGTACTCGGGATGGGAAATCCTCAGAAAATTCCTGCCTGTGCGTCTCCACGACCAAACCGTCACCTTTAAAAGCTCCGTCAGCTCCAATTCAACACATTTAACACCTATTTATTCTGCACATTTCATTGTGTTTTAAGGCATTTCCTCCTCCTGTGCTGAGTTCTGGCGCTTTAACTTCTCTTTGCTTCACTATAATATTCCAATCAGGTATTTTAATCCCCTTTACCACCTCTCTCTGTGCTCAGACATAAGTTGGGAACTGTTTCTATTTCGCTGTAATGCCCCTTCAGGGAGTTTTAGCTGAGTTTGCATGACATCCAGTGATCACTTCAAGCATTCCTGATAATATTCTGACATCATTTAGCAGCTCTGCGCTCGTTATTTTTTGCAAAACGCGACAAAGTTGTTGATACGAGCACCAGCAGCAGCAGCAGCAGGTTACATGCACAGCTGAATCCGTGCGTAATTGCGCCTACCTGGTGAGTTGTTGGCCCCCGTTGGTCCGCCCTGGTCCGGTTCCTCTTCTCCGCTGCCTCCTTCTTCTTCGTGCTCTTCTTTGCTGTTTGTCAACACAAACCCCGGGTGTCAATTAGCGCACAAAGAAAGCCCGCAAAGACGAGATCCCACAAGAAGAGCGGCGTGCGTAAAAAAATGTAAAAAACAGAATTCAATTTGGAGATAATTTCCAGGACGCGCACACACAAAAAGAAGCGGCCAGAGAGCGTCTTGCTTGTCTCTGCTTGCTCGAACCGAGCGACACTCCTCTCCTTCTCTTTTCTGGAAACTTTTTCTTTCGCCTGCCGCTCACAGAGAAGAGAAAAAAAACGCAGCAGAATGTGAGTAAAAAAGCCGCTGACCTTCGTGCGTCTTCTGGTGCGTCTCTTTCCCTCCAAGTGTGTGTTGGCGTGTGTGTGCGAGTATGGTGAGTGTGCGTGCGTGTGTGTGTGAGTGTGTGTGAGTGTTTGAGTCTCTCCCAGCGTCTCTCCACTCCCCTGCACCCGCTCGGCAGCGTCAAGGCGCACACGGCGGCGCGCACGCGCTGCTGCCTTCCGCTACAAAATAAAAGCACCGAGCAGAGAGACGCAGAGCATGAAGACATAAAAAGCAAAATGTGATCCTAAACATGTGATATGTGCTTCACTGCAGTTGATTTCTTACCTCTGTGTGCTTCATGGTTGCATGTTTGGATCCAGTGGCTGATCTGTGGTTTAAAACAAAAGCAGAATTAAAATGCAAAATTCTTAAAACCAACTTTCGAAGCTGTTAAAATGACAAAAACACACCTGGAAGCAAAAGAACAAATGTGAAGCTTTGTTATGCTCAATGCACCTGCTGAGACGGCTGTAGTATATCACTATACGCCCTGAAAAGCTCTGGTTATTGTACAGTTTGTCAGAAGTCGCTTAAGTTTTGGTTCGACACATATTTTGAGTGTTTTCCTCATTTTTATTGAGTTTCTCTGTTGGTTTGGCTTCATTAAATTAGAGCTGTGACTCCCAAATTTCCCAAGCCGACGTCTTGCAGCAGTACATGCTCAGTACAAATAGTTCTATACAGAATAAACAGTGCATGTAAAACAAATGAATATCTACATGAACACTGAAGTGTCTGTTTAATTTGTTTAATTGACGACTTTATTCATCCTCTTGGGGGAAACTCAACGTGTCCAGTAGCTCAGACTCGTTGCATTTAATAAAAATAAGGAATCTAATGCGTTAAAGAACGAGAAAATCCTGCTGCTAGAAGGAATAAGTGCATAACTGTGCCGATATTTATAAGAAAAAATAATGTTAAAAGTCATATTTCTTTGTTTAAAACAAAAAATGAAAGTACTAAATATGACATAGTAGAAATAAATGAAGTGGTGAATGTTGGAGGTGTGAACAGGTGAAGGTGTAAACGGTGCTTTCACTGTTTTATCAGGACAAAAGATTTATTTCGGAAGTTTTTCACCTCGTTTAACTCTGTTTCTCCACTGAGTGCTTCTCTAATCTTTTGCCTTTCTTTTTATTTTATTTTATTTCTTTTGTCTTTATAAATAGGTACTACATACATGAAGTTATGAGGATTACGACTACACATGCAGTACGTGGTTCTGATATATTCTCCTGCTGCATTGGAGCGTTTAACAGAAGAGGTTGGAACAATAACTTCAATCAGAGGACAACCAAGTGTAAAGAGTTCTGCACGTCTGTAACAACAATTATATATATATATATATTTATCTTGTTTGTTTTTATTCTTTATTCTTATTATTATTCAGTCTGGAGCAGGTGCTAAACACATTTCACTGCATGTTGTACTGTATATCATTGTGTTTGTGACAAATAAACAGCTTGAATCTTGACTCTTGTATCATATCATATATTATATGTAGAGAGAGAGCAGGGATCTCCAGCTCCGGTCCTCGTGAGCTACTGTCCAGCAGGTTTTAGACGTTTCCAACACACCTGACTCACATCAGTGGATCTCCAGCAGCTTGTTGTCAAGTTCTGCACAAGTCTGTTAATGATCCATTCATGTGAGTCAGGTGTGCTGCAGTAACGTCTAAAACCTGCTGGATGGTAGCTCATGAGGACCGGCGTTGGAGATCCCTGATACAGAGAGAGAGAAATGAGCTAAATGAATCAGTCAAAGTGTCAAATCGTGCAGAAAGAAAACCAGCATGTATACAAGGCAAAAAGCAAAATAATTCTTATTTGATTTATATTTAACTACTCATCTTCCTGTAATCGTGCATATTTCTCTGTTTACTGTCCTCTAGCTAAACCATTTCCTTCAGGATGAATGAAGTTGATCTTAAAGCACTATTTATGTCAGATGCTCTTATTTTGTCACCGCTTCCTGTCTGCGCGTCCTCGGTGCGCGTAGCTTGACAGCAGAGGAAAGTGGGATATTCCGCGCGGCTGCAGCCTCTCTCTCTCTCTCTCNTCTTGACAATCCGACAGAAGGTTTTACATTTAGTGTCGGATTATCGAGTCACGACTGTATCTACAGGTTTTACCAATTCTGGGAAAACACAGTGACTCCACACATCACACATATTTGACTCGTCTCCTCTCTGCTCTGTAAAAACACCGCCTGCAGTTCAGCCCAAAAACTCCTTAAATTTTTATCAAGTGAGTCTCGGCTGCAGCTGAGTCACCGACGGCTTCAGAGGAGAGCAGAATTTTTAGCTTCTAACAGAATCTAGTGAGCGTAAATACTTGATTTTTGATGAATTTCCGAATGAGATATGCAGAATAAAACGATTTTAATGAAAGATTTTAAGAACAAAACGGTAAAAAACGGTGACTGGTGCATACTTTAAACACTTTACGGCTCATGTTTTAATCCGTTTTAATCCATTTTTATAATATGACCGTCTGAGTGGCTTCACAGCTGCACCGAGGAGAGCAGGACTTTTAGTTTTTACAGAATCTGTTTCGTGCTAACAGTTTATTTCAGGCAAATATTAAAATGAAACGTGTAGAACAAAGTGGTTTTTAAGAGGTTAATGTTCCAGATAGAACGATGCCTCACACATGAGTCGTTGCTGCAGAATTTTAAAAAACAGACAAAACCAAGTCTCCAAAACTGGAAAAAAAAACAGCGACTCGACGCACTATAAATGTTTCACTGCTTACGTTTCTAATCTGTTTCCTGACTGCTCTGTGTAAACACTGCCTGCAGTTCAGCTGAAAGTTCTGGGAATTGTTGCCGTGTGACTGTCGGTTGCAGCTGAGTCACCGGTGGCTTCATGTTTGCTCAGAGGAGAGCAGAATTTTTTTATTTTCACAGAATCTAGTTCTTATAAGTGCCTTATTTTTGACAATTATTTAAAGGAAACAAGTCGTTTATGATGAAACATCAACAAACGGTGCGTCGCAGATGAGGACCGTCGGTGGTTCTTCATGTTTTAAAGCTTCTTGCTCTGATAAATGTTGGAGTTTTTGCAATTTCTACAAAAAGACAACAAGGTTTTTAAACCACCAGCAGGTTTTAGGGTTCAGACGGTAAATGCACGGACACGACGTTTCCCTGATCTGCTCCTCTAAACCCAAGAAACTAAAAAAACTTTTCCTGTAAGCAGACGAACAACAACTCCAGACCGACGGCGCTGCGGCTGCACAACTCGTCCTTCGACCGTTTCAGATGTAGAAATGTCAGATAAGTCATTTGCTGACTGCAGGGCCTCCAGTCCTCCTGCTGAGCGCCAAATGGTGAGAGAAAACCAAGTTGCCCTTTCCGGAAAAGTCAGAGCAGGACAGTAACTCTGAGATCATCGGGTCTGGATTCCTCAGTAGATTAAAGTTCCTGTTCGCCTTTTTGTGCCTGAACAACTTGTTACGAAACTTCAATCAAATAACACAAATAAAGATGTAAAAAAAAAAGCACATTTTAGATGAAAGCATGCCTGGATGCTTCACGTTAGCGCTGCTGAGGCGCCTCTCTATGACTTATATTTGGACTGTACATGTTCTGCCTGCCAGGTGCCGGCTTTCTCTTTATCAGGCCTCCACAGGTGCGCGAAACGGTTAAATCTGGCTCCTTCCCTGCAGAGAAAACCCACCGGCGCCGATCGTTTTTAGCAGAAACGTCTTTGTCTTCGCGGATGCACAGGTGAGCGAGACAGAAAGCGCCTCTCAGCGAGCTAATTCAGCCGTTCTGCTGGAGAGACGGTATTTTTATTTTCCACATCTGCAGATCTCCGTGAATAAACTTTTTTTTTTTTATCTGGCGGGTCTGTTTGCTTCCCTCGCAGCCCGTCAACTCGGCATTTATCTTGGAAAGCGACGCTGTCACTCACGGAGACACAATCGAATCTGTGCCAGACTCTTGTCACCTTAAACTGAGCGAGGGCTGGAAACCAGGGCTTGTTTTTCGGCTCTCGCTCGCTCAGTGCATGTGAGGCCCTGCGGAGGCCCGTTGAACAGAGGAGTGGCAGTCAGCAGGCCCGGGGCTGCTGGGAGGACCACATGCCTCTCTCCACCCCTGCAGGATGTGTAGGTGGTGGGCTCGCCTCGCCCAGAATAGGCCCGGAGAGCCGGAGCTCGGGGAGCCAGGCAGGCGTCGGCCGAGTCGGGAAAAATGACAAAAGACAAAAGCTGCCTGATGCCTGTGAGCGTCCAGAAACAGGCCTCGCAATGTCAAGAAACTACGGTTACTTCCTGCTTTTAGTTTGTTTTTGAGTTTGTTTGGTTCCTGTAACGTGAAACAGAAGCGCATTGGAACAAAAAGAAAATAACGGATGTGTCAGGAAAGCCGCCATCTTTGCTTCTTTTTCAGCAGGATTTGCACGTTTAAAGTCGGCCGGCGTCGTTTCTGAGCAGCAGAGAAGCTACAAAGGTGTTTTATTAATGCAAACATATAAATTACTGAGCAGATGCTTTTATTGTTTTGAACATCCAGATAAAACCAAAATCACCTTCAATCACATCTTAAAATAAAAAAACCACATTACAGTTTGGTTTCCTGAACAGTTCGTAGCTCAAACATGTCGCTGCCATCTTTACTGGATGTGTGAATGCTGCAAAAATGCTTCATTTATTTATTTTTTTAGCATAATTTGCAAGTTTAAAGGCAGCAGGAGAGGCTAAAAAGTTGTTTTTTTAATGCTAACATATAAATCTTTGAGTCATTTTTCTTACAACATGAAGACAAATTTCACCTTTTCACATTTAAAGAAGCTCAACTCGAGCTGATCTTCAGCTTTTTAACCTCCATCTGGAAACAAATCCATTTAAAATCATCTCTGAGGGCTTCAATTAGCTCTTAAATTAAAAAAAACTACATTTATTTTCTGCTTTAGTTCATTTTAGTGCGTGTTTGGTTTCCTGAACAGTTTTTAGCTTCATTTAAATGCTAAATGAAGGAAGCTGCCGTCTTTACTGCTTTTTAATTGTATTTTTTTAGTTGTATTTGCAAGTTTGTGCAGCAGAGAAGCTCAAAAGTTGCAGATTGCTGTTGTTTTTTAATGCTAACATGTACATCTTTGATTTTTCTTGAAACGTGCAGACAGTTTTTAAAGTTGAAATCAAATTGTGTGCATTGTTTAGGCACCAGAGAAGCTAAAAAGTTGTAATTTGACAGTTTGGAAATAAATAAACACTCAAAATGGCCAAAACGAGACCAAATATTCACTAAAAATGTGAAATATACGTCACAAAATGAAGAGAAAGACGCTCACAGTGACCTGGAAGCTGCTGTTTGTGATGCTAACATGGACGTCTCACAGTAGACGCTCATGTTTCTGACACATTTCTCTTTCTTACATTTAAAGAAACGTATCTAGAGGTGACCTTCAGCTTTATTTTAGCTCCTGCTGACTTTAAACTTGCAAATGCAGCTAAAAACAAACATAAAAAGCATGTTTTTGAAACAGTCACACATCCAAGATGGCGGCTTCCTTCGTTTTCTTCACATTTCTTTTTGATTCTTTGAGCTGCAGACTGTTCAGGGAACCAAACGCGCACCAGAAACAAGCCACAAGCCACAAAGAAAAGCAGCTTTTCTTTTAATTAAAAGGTAATTAAAGCCCCTGGTGATGTGCGGAGCTGATTTTGGATGTAACATGGAGGTTATAAAGCTCCAGATGAAGTGAAATTTATCTGCATGTTGTCAGAAAAATGAGCTCCTACTGTAAAATTTACTTTAGCTTTAAAAAACAGCAGCTTCCAGCTCACCTTCTGTTCATTTTGTGACCTATATTTGACATTTTTAGCAAATTTCATGTCTAGTTTTAGCCACTATGAGTGTTTATTCATTTTCCAAACTGTCAAATTACAACTTTTTAGCTTCTCTGCTGCTGAAAACCTGACGGCTACGGTGCGACATCCCGACCAGCTCCTCAGAAATAAAATCTAACTCGTTAAGAATCTGATTGAAAAGTTGGCAGAATTTAAAAAGCTGAAACTGGAGAAACGTTTCCGTCTTTATCACTCCTGAGCAGAAAAACAATGAACTCAATCAGAAAAAGTGGAAAGTGTCCCGATAAAGCTAATAAAAAACGGCAAAAACGTTGTTAATTAAAGCCTCAAAATATTAAAAAAAGATGATGAAATGCTCCTTATTCACACATGATCAACATTTTCTGGCAGTAAAAAAGTAAAAGTAAAAACTCAATCAGTCAGTCAATTGATTATTGATCAACTATTTAATGAATCTCCATCCATCAGGATGATTCATCAACTGTTTGGAGTATTATTTTGAATATTAAAAGTCAAAATTCTCTGATTTCAGCTCATTAAATGTGAATATTTTCTGGTTTTCTTCCTCCTCAGTGACACTAAACTGAAAATCTTTGGACTTCAGGAAACACTGACGGATAATTTTCACTATTTTGACTCTGAAAATATTTATTACATGCAGCCAAAAGACAAAAAGAAAAAATCCTTACAGCAGTGTGAGAGATTCAGGAGAAAGTCTGACATTTTGAGGGACTTTTTTTTTTTTTTAACATTTTCTGTCTTATATTCTAACTATGAGTGACTTTAGGGTAATTTTGTGTCATTTATTTGACATTTAGAGCATCCTTTAGGTTATTTTATGTCTTATATTTTTAATTTTTAATGTATTTTTGAATCATATTCTACATTTTCAGTAACTTTTGGTCATTTTGTGGCTTATATTTGACATTTAGAGTGACATTGGGTAATTTTCAGTCCTATATTTGACATTTTTGAGTCACCTTTTGGACATTTTGTCTTATATTGTAC
>NW_007578152.1:297781-306518 GCF_000690725.1 Stegastes partitus | reverse complement strand
GAGGATAGAGAGGGTGAGGGAGAGAGAGAGGGAGGTAGAGAGAGGTAGAGATCCTCCGCAGCAGCAGCAGCAGCAGCAGCAGCTCCTCTCTGGCTGATCATTACCGAGGATCTGGTTTCACTATTTGATCCTCTCCAGTAAATATTGTCACAGCTAATCGCACATATTAAAACTGTACCGCTGCTGCTGCTGCTGCTGCTGCTTTGTGAATTTATCAGAGTACACAATAGAACAGTGTGACACGGACACTGTGTACTTTGTGTTATTTAAAACAAATCAGCTACATAAAGTACATGCACATATGTACGTGTGTTAAATCATATATTTCACAGAATCTGCATTAAAGTCTATATTTTTTTCAGGATAAGTTACTTTTGTGTGAATACTGAGTTCTACTTTCTGTATTTTTCATTATTTTGTGGATATTTTATAATACATGAATGTAAACATACACGTCTGCATGTATTCTTATGGACAGTTCTTATATTTTTCATTACACATATTTTATATTTATGTAAACATGCTATACGTTGGATTGTATAATTGTATTTTTCATATTTTTTCTGGACTCTATTTGTCTGTAAAATATCAGTATTTGTGTTTCCTTCATGTGTTGTGTTATTATGGATATATTTTATTTTTATATTTCACTATTTTCTTGATGTAAAATGTTTCAGAGCCGTTTTAAAGGATAAATATCTGTAGTTTTCTGTCTTGTAAAATATGTGCATGTGTGTAATTTTCTTTATTTTAAAAATGTTTTTTTTTTATACTAATATACTATTTATGTATTTTTTTGTATAGTTCTATTGTTTTTTTTAAAAATATTTCAGATGTATAAAACAGGTAAACGTGTGTATATGTGTTAATGAAATGAACTTCTTGTATTCTATATTATATTTCTACGTATAATATTTTTAGATATTTGATTTTTTACAGTTTTATGACAACTATAGGCCTGCATTTGTTTATTTTTTCACGTGTTTTCTTATTTTGTTTGTATTTTATATGTACAACACGTTCCCATGAGTATGTTCGTACATATATGTACAGTTTGCCTGTAAACATAAATATATTAAATTTGTACTTTATGCCACTGAAACGTCGATATCAGTGTGTTTTATATCTATAAATTCTGTTTGATGTCATTTCTTTATTCACCTTTTTTCTTAATGCACATTTATTTAGGAAGAACGTCCGTGTGAACATTTATATTTTCATTTATTTACAGTTAAATATGTCTTCCTTGTACATTTGTCAGCATATATTTAACATGTACGACGTGTCTAATGTGTACGTTTGCAGATAAAACGTGTGCATGTGAGTAGATTTTTACATGTAGCGCAAATGTTTGGAAATACTCATATATATATTTTTTGATCTTTAGTGTAAATTTAAATTAAAATACACAAACATACATATTTTATATACATCTATGCAGCACACAAAGTGCCTATAAAACCGTACACATGTAGATTTGCATGACTAATATTGCGGGATATCCCTGCAAAGGCTCTTCAAACATTTGGAGGGAAACACGCCACTTGTTTTGCGACACAAACAAACTCCTCAGACGCGTAAACTGGAAATGATTCTCTGCCGAGCTACTGTTCAGGACCATTTTTTGTTTTTACCAGAAGCCTCGCGCAAAATAAGAAAATAACCACAGAACATTCCCCTCGCCTCATAAAAGCAACTCAAGTCCTTCTTGTGACACGTTCTCGACGTCTGAGGCGTCGCGTTATGACTCCGACGGCAGCGTGCTCGCCGGCCGAGATCTGAGCATGTCGCGCCGTCACGTGCACACGTCCAAGTGCGTCAATGAAACACTCCTGTATGCAAATGTTTAATTCAGATTTCACAACGCTGCGATCGGCAGGGCATGCAAATGGTTTCCAACACGGGGAAGTGGGTAGCAGGAAGCCTGTGAACACTGTGTAGGTACGAGTGCGTCAGTGCTGCTGCTGCTGCTGCTGCTGCTCGAGTGTTTCCCAAATCTGACTCTCACAGCAGAGAGTCGGCGTCTAATAACAACACTCATTAGCAAAGTTCACTTTATTGGGCTTAATTTGTCGTTAATAAACACAGTCACGCTGGAAAAACCCTCCAGAAGCAGCGCTAGAGCAGCCCGTAGTATCTGATGACAGAGAGGAAGCGCCACTTCCTGAATTATCGGCTTCACCAGCAACAAGTAGGTCAAAAGTTAGAGGTCGCGGTGACCAGCGACGCCGGAGCGCCGATAAGAAGTGAGAAATACGACAGCGTCAGTGTCAAACCATTCAGACTAGAGTCACCTGACTGCACCTCTGAGCTCAACAGCAGAGCGTTGGTTAGATGGTTAGATGTATTATATTATAAATACAGGCCCCTCAGTAGGACTCAGTAGGACTAGAAGTCAGTACTCAGGTTCAAATGTGGTATTTATCCAACACTTCATGATAATAACTAACTTTCTGGAGACATGTTCTGTTGCTGGATGGTTTGTTTTTCTCTTGAAATGACCCCAAAGGTGTTTCGTTGGAATCAAGTCAGGCGACATACGAGTCCAGGAGGTAGTTTCGTTCTTCTACATACTTCTACGTACATCTTGAGAGTCGATCACGTTCATACACCAATGGCCACGAAGCTGCCATGCCATCGGGAGCAACTTTTTTTGGGTATAGTATCTTGCCCAACGACTGTGGAGGGGCCGGGTATCGAACGCCAACCTTGCTATGAGTGGACAACCCGCTCTACCCCCTGAGCCACAGCTGCCCCTGTGTATATCATGATAGTGCCACCGCCGTGCTTCACTGTCAGGACGATGCGTCACTGTGGTCGTCCCGGTCTGGTCACACCAAACTGAACACATTCATCTTTTAATTTCAGAGGAACACGCCCCCGATACGCACAGGGAAAGCTGTTATCGTGCCGTTTCGTCTTGACCAGCATCAAGGGTGTTTTTCTTGGACGCTGTTGATGCTACGCGACGCTCTTCATGCTGTCTGAGCTCCAAAAAAAACTCTGATTTCCACCGATAAGGCCTGTGCCAAGTCTGAAGCCTGTTTACATGACGAGTGCTGCTGTGGCTCCTCCTGTACCTCCTGATCTGTAGCTTTCAGTTCCTCTGTCAGGTCTGTTCCACGTGGAGCCATGATGCAGACATAGATCCAGGTGTTCACGGCTCATTTTTAACCAGCTAGGCTAATTGGAACTCATTTACTTTTGATCTAGTTCTACTGCGGGGCCTGAATTTTCAACACAGTCTTTCGAAAGTATTTGTTTTTGATGCGAGGAAACGCTCGACTCGTCACCTTAAGAGGTTTGGAATCGTCTGACATCGGTGTCCTCGCTTCTGTTGCGCTGCTGACGCTGTGTTCAGGAAATCAGATGCACCTCCTGCAGCTTCCTAATGGATCAAATCCCCCCAAACCGCCGTCAAACCACCCGAGAGCAAACTCACACTGACTGCCGGGTGAAACTTTAGCATTTGCATGTAAGATGAAGCCTTAGAAAAAAAACAAAAAAAAAACGCAGCGCGCTTGTAAACGCTGCTCTCCTGACAGACTGCAGAGCGACGCCCTCAGCGCTCATCAGGGCCGCCAGCAGCTCGAATCAAATCTCCACACGATCGCTTTGACTCTGCCTGATTCCCCATCAATGAGCTATTTTGGGGAATTAGGCCAGCCGCCACCAGAGTAACACCCCTGGGGACAAAACCAGAGCGTCTTCTGTCAAACCCCCACCTCCCCAAAAACACTCCCACCTCCGCCGCCATTACGCCCCGAAACGCAGCCGAGAAAATAAAGTGGAAACACAAAGAAGTGCAATTTACACTGAACGCCGCGGCTCCTTTTATGTGCCTTCAAAAGCCCAAATGATGAGAAAACTCCTGTTTGCAGAGCTCGTGTGCGACCCAGTGTGTCGAGGCGGGGGGTGGAGGGGTGGGACTGCTTGCTTTTCAGATCTTCTAATTAATTTCAGAAGGAAACTAAAACAAATATCAAAGCAAAACTGCATATTAGGCGGGAATATGAAGTCCTGCAGGAACATAACGCTGACATAAGAAGGTAAAATGTTTTCTTTTTATTTCATGGCTCGTATTAAGTCACTACGACGCTCCACAGACTTAAACAGAACAATAGAGTTCATTTAGTGACAGAAAAGCAGTAAAACGCCAGAAAATGTTGCATATAAAGTCATGTAAACGCCTTTCAAAGCTACAGCTAGCAGACGCTAGCTTAGCTTAGCCAGCTAGCTAGTCTTCATGATGATTCCTCGAAAGCCACAATATATACAAACACTTTCAGTTTTTGTGTAAATTAATCAAAAATAATGTGAGCAGGTGAAGTTTACTTTTTCCAGAGTTTGTGATACGCTAAGCTAAGCTAAGCTAACCCTATTACCTGTACAGATGTGGCGGTGGCACAATAAGTTAAAATAAGTTGTTTTCTGTTATTTCATGGTTCATATTGACTCACTACAGACTAAAAAAATATTACAGTTCATTTAGTGACAGAAAAGGAGGTGAAAGACTTGAAAATGTTGCATAGGAAGTCATATAAACTCCTTTCGAAGCTACAGCTAGCAGACGCTAGCTTAGCTTAGCCGGCTAGCTAGTCTTCATGATGATTCCTCTAAAGCCACAACTTCTTGTTTTCACTTTCAGTTTTTGTATAAATTAATTTAAAATAATGTTAGTTGGTGGTTTGAGAGGTGCTTGTTGGTGGATTTAACTTTTTCCACAGTTTGTGCGAAGCTAAGCTAAGCTAAGCTAACCCTACGATGCTCCACAGACATAAACAAAATATTAGAGTTCATTTCGTGTCAGAAAAGGAGGTAAAACACCTGAAAATGTTGCATATAAAGTTGTATAAACTCCTTTCAAAGCTACAGCTAGCAGACGTTAGCTTAGCATAATCATTTTATTTTAATCTGGAGTATTTTAGCTAATTTTTGACCATTTTGTTGAATTATTTTTATGAATTGTGGTGAAGATTTGCTTTAACTTTAGCTTCCTTTGTGCAATTTTGTTTTTAATCAGCGTCATTATGTAAATTAACAACGACTTGTTGTTATCTTGATAGAAAATGAGTCCTTCAATGTGTTTCTGTTAATAAATAATTGTTCAAGAACGTAAGATTCCACAGACACAAAACCAGGAAACAGTTTAAAAACACAGCAGGACGTCTGTGAACATTTTACTGATGAGTTCAGGATGAAAACATCTGCAAATTTTCAGTTTTTTTTACCACTTTGTTTGACATCTGGGGAATGTAGTTGTCGTTTCAATTCATTTAAAGTTTTTTTTTTTTTTTAGCTAGTTTTAGTAACAAGTTTGATCGTTTGTTGGATTAGTTTTTGCTTTAATTTGAGTTTTTCTTCATAAACACTGTGCTTTTAAAAAAAATATATTGTTGTGTCAATTAACAAAATGTTGAAAATTGTAGAAACATTTGTAGAAAATGAATCCTTCAACACATTCCAGTTAAACATTAATGGCATAAGAAGGTAAATTCAAGCAGACAAGAAACCAGGAAACAGTTTAAAGACACAACAGGATCAAATTATCTGCTGATTCCATTTACATCAATGTGATTTAATTGTCATTTTCATTCATTTTTGTTTGCATCCTGGTGTTTTTTTTAAAGATAATTTTAATTTGTTGGATTATTTTTGCTATAACTTGAGTTTTTCTTCACAAACTTCAATGCAATATATGTTTTATTGTCTCTGCTGGTGTGTAAATTAGCAAACTTTTGTTGTTATCTTGATAGAAAATGTGTCTTTGACCACATTTCTGTTACAGATCACCAGTATGAGGGCTGATTAAACCCCACCAGCTCCTGAGCTTGTGGGTCTGCTGATGAAGGCCGAGTGTGAGCAGCCGAAGCTCCACTAAAAGC
The DNA here is from genome assembly GCF_000690725.1 of Stegastes partitus. Taxonomy (NCBI): domain Eukaryota; kingdom Metazoa; phylum Chordata; class Actinopteri; family Pomacentridae; genus Stegastes; species Stegastes partitus. The sequence continues at coordinate 300,633 of NW_007578152.1, read as the reverse complement.
TCTGGACAGCAGCTTCGGCTCTGAGCTGCGTTCATGATGTGTTTTCCAAACGCACACATGCAGCAGGTAGGCAGGTAGGATTCCAGTCCGCCCACCTTCACCCTCTAAATCCACGTCTGGCTGCTCGTCTGTGTGTGTGTGTGTCTGTGTGTGTGTGTGTGTGTGTGCGAGTGTGTAATTATGCAGATATGACCTTCTAACAGTGTTCCCATGGATCAGCCTCCGAGCAGACGGGGATCACATCAGAGCAGAGAGCAGGAGGAATATCAGCTCCATATCTCTGTATTTGGACCTCCTCCTCCTCCTCCTCCTCCTCCTCCACCGCCTCACCTCCACACAAACACTCGCTATCAAACAACAAGAACCAAACAGGAGCAAATTAACGGCGGCAGGAAATAGGATGTCCGCCCACACGCCGAGGCAGGTTGACACCCAGGCTGCCTGTTCCCACAAGTCCCAGCTTCCCAGTTCACCCAATTCTGCACAGCTGCCCTGTTTGCTGCCGCAGAGCCTCCAGGTTCGACCTGGAGGAAACCACGTCGACGCCGTCGGCCGAAAACAACTCAAAAATGACAGGATCTCGCCCCCAAAGGCTCCTCTTTATGCTCTCCACTTTCACATCTGTCTGGAGATATGAAGCCAGAGTCCAGCTCAGGAAACCACCAGTTGGAACCCATCAGGATGAACAAGTCCAGCTGAAGGACGCGTCGAGGATCCTGGAGTTGGTTCAGGGGACAATAAAGAAGTTTATATTGGACATGTGACATATCTAATAGTAAAAGCACAAGAAAATGATCAAATGTACACGTTGACCACAACAGAAAACACATTACAGTTAACATCTATTAAAATCACGCTAAAAAAATTTAATTTACATGTTGACTGAAAGAAAAACGTATTAATTTATTTGTTGTTGTTTTTTTTTTTTACAGAAAAAAAGTATATTAAGGATCTAAAAATGGTAAATCTTTTATTTAAAAACTGTTAATATGTTGGATTTGTCTGTTTTGGTAAATTACAGATAACATTTATTAAAATTGCAATTTTTTAAATTAAAAAAATGTACATGCTGATTGTAAGAAAAAAAAACTGTTAATAGACATATAAACAATTTTTTCCTAATTTTATAATTTTCAACCTTGAAATAATACTTGTATTGTATCTAGCTTAGCAGAAAGTACATTAAGAAATAAAAAAAATTCAAAAACTATATAGATTTTCCCACTTTTGCTACATTTCAGATAATATATGTTAAAATCACAGAAAAAATGTATTTACACAAGGCCAAAGCTGTAAATAATGTCCACAGTAAAAGTCTGTTTTTACTTTTGACTGTAAAATTCCACTATTTCTTTTCCTGTATTTAAATAAAATTAAAAAAAATTATATTGTACAGATATTTCACAGAACTGAAAAAAGGTAAATCATCAAAAAACCTGTTAATATGTAGATTTTCCAGTTTTGTGAATTTACAAATAATATAAGTTTTTTTTTTTTAATTAAGAATTTAAAGTATTAATTTACATTTTAAAAACCCTTCCACTATTATTACTATTACTATTATTAAAATCAATTTTTAATATAATATATGTTACAATCACAGAAAAAAAGCATTAATTTACATGCTAGGTGTGGGGAAAAGGCCAAAACTGTAAATAATGTCCACATCACAAGTCTGTTTTTACATCTGACTGTAAAATTCGGTTTAAAATTTGGTAAATTGCAGATAATATCTAGTAAAATCACAGAAAAAAACATTAATTTACATGTTAAATGTGTCAAAAGTCTGTTTTTATGTTTAACATTTGAGTTTAAAATTCCACCATTTCTACTGTATTTAAAAGAGATTTTGCAAGTTTTGTTAAATTACAGATAACATAAGTAAAAATATATTTAAAGTATAAGTTTACATGTCAAATTCCATTATTTTTACTTTATTTAAATCAGCAAAAATGATTCTATTTTACAGATATTTGCAAGAAAAATTCTGTATATTAAGACCTAATAAATGGTAAAAAAAAAAAAAATGTAATCTCCATGTTGACTAATTTAAACCCCCCTAACCTGAAACCATGAGCAGACGTGTGCCAGACGTGTGGATGTGAACACGCTGAGGTGGATCCGACTGGATAAATTATTTCATTTCTACTAATTGTGATGCTTTTAACTCGAGGAAGATCTTCGCCTGGTGGAAATCCTTGTATCTCCCACAATCGCTCCAAATTCCCAGAGCTTTTTTTTTCTCTTTCTGGTTTTTGAAACGCTTCCCGAAACAGAAAGAAACTCGACTCATCCTCCGATTCCGTCCTTTAAAAACATTTTATTATTTTTTTAAAAATAAAACCCCCCCGAGAGCGAGAGTTAGAAGGTTTCCGCGTGACAGCGGCAATCTGCTTTCATGTCGTCCTGTCAATCTTTCCCGAGGAGTAGGCGTCACTTTATTTTTTTTATTTTTTACTCGCTGCCTTCCCCTCCCCATCCCGGCTCGCTGGATGTATCTCATTTGGCAGCGAGCCGCTTCCTATTCCACTTTTCACCAGACGCCTGCTCGTTTAATTTCTCCCCTCTTTTTCTTCTTGTTTTTTTTTTGTTCCCCTGCAACTTTTCTTCTTCTTCTTCCTCTTCTTCTTCTTCTTCTTCTTCTTCTTCTTCTCCCCCCTGGAGTAGAAACACATTTCAATGACACGCCCACGCCTGGGCCTGTCAGCCCCTCGCCCTGTCAGAGCGCCCACGCTGCTCTGCTCCCCTTCTCCCTCTCCTCCCCTTCTTCCCACCAACCCACATCCTCAACACTTTGCGCTCTAAAAAAGCAGCTCTTTTCATCCAAGTTCCTCTTTTTTTTTTTTTTTTTC
>NW_007578152.1:295951-296631 GCF_000690725.1 Stegastes partitus | reverse complement strand
TGAAAATAATAACCAGTAAAATCAGACAAAGAATATGAATGCACATGTAAAAATATTTAAAAAGGCCTAAATTTGATCTAAATTACTGTTAAATTGTTGTGATCTTCTTACAATGTGTAACGTTCACATTAAAAATCTGTATTTTTGCAATTTGTTCTTTTATTTTAACGCTATTTGACAGAAAATGTTAGTAAGAATCGAAACAAGAAAAAATTATTTGTAAAAAGAAAATGTTATTTTACAGATTTTGCCCTCTTTTGTTAAAGTACAGATAATAACTGGTAAAGTCACTGATAAAGCATTAATGTACATCATAACTGTAAAAAATGTGAAACAAACAAAAAATTTTAAAAAGTTTAAAAAAGGCAAAAACTTTAAATAATATTCACATCAAAAATGAGCATTTTTAGAAAGAGTAATATCTGATATTTGACTGATTTTCCCAGTTTTGTTACAATAGATTTTTAAAAATCATATAAAAAATATAAATGCACATGTAAAACTACAAAAAACTTGATGTGAATTTGTTAAAAGTCTGTTTTTTTTTTTAAACGAACAGTAATTTGTTCTTTTACAGCATTTAAAAGTCAAATTCAACTATTTTACTGTATTTAAAAAGCAAAACAAAAGTATTCACACATTTTAATATTATTTGAAAGAAACATGCTGAACTGAAATAC
>NW_007578152.1:294268-295351 GCF_000690725.1 Stegastes partitus | reverse complement strand
CCAAAAAAAAAAAAAGAGGATGAACAACAACAGAGAGGCATGATTCAGTCTCCAGGCGGTGGTAGTGCTTGTCATGGAGTGTCCCTTTTCATTTGGAGGGAATATGGGTTACAGGATGACTGTGATGCCAAAAGCAGGAGTTTTAGGGAAGCAGCAGCACAAGAAGAAGAAGAAGAAAAAAAAGAATTTAATAAAGAGAAACGCTCGTCTGTGTTCGTCTGGGAGTTCCTATCTCCACCCAGTGTGCAGACACATTTAAAGACGGGCGTGGATTCGCCGAATCAGAAGGAAGCCGGCGAGCAGGTTCTCTTTCTGAGCAGCGTTTGTCTTTACGAGGCCACAGCTTGAAGCCGGTGTGTTTGCACAGGCTCCCCGGTTAGCAGAGTCTTACTTTGTGTCTGTTGAGAAAGTGTGGGATGGTATGAGCGGCTTATGTCTGACTGAACACGTGTGTGCACGCGTGGGCGGCGAGTGTGTATAGGGGCGATGTGTGTGTGTGTGTGTGTGTGTGCGTCTTTGCACACATTACACTGGTGTGGGCGTTTTGGGCAAGGATGTGTGTGGGCGTAGCGAGCGTAGGCGGAGGTTATGTGACATACAGATAGAGACTGCAGTGTTCCTGCAGTGTGTTTGTGTGTGAAACTTTGCAGCAGAAACAGCTATAGGGGCCCTGCTGCCTGCTGCAAATGTGCCAACGTGGAAATGTGCTGCCTTCATTTGCATCCACTACTACTTTAAGTCCAAATCACCTCGGCGGAGGAAAATGTGTCACGGCAAAGTGCTGGAAAGGACGAACGACAACAACAACACGCGTTTGTTTCTGCTGCAAGAAACTACGACGTGCAGAGTCTCCGTTTAGAGCCGCTCAGGGTCGCTTCAAACAACGTTTATGAGTTAATTAGTTGATGTTTTCAACAGGGTTTCACTGGAGTTTACAGATATTTTGTGTTAATGTACAGATAATTACTGGTAGAATTACAGTAAAACAGCACGACTGCACAGAGTAATAATAAGAATAATAATATCTGGTAGTTCACTGATTTTACCAGTTTTGTTAAAATGCAAACAATAACCAGAAAATCA
>NW_007578152.1:278493-292533 GCF_000690725.1 Stegastes partitus | reverse complement strand
TAAATTGGCCTTGACGATCATTTTATCTTCATTAAAATGACGAGAGTTTAAAATCTTTGTGGTTGTCTTTGAATATTCTTTTAATAAAGCCTGAAATTAAAGACTCACGCTGGTGGTTTGACCTCAAACAAGAGAATCTGCAACTTCAATAAGAAGCTTTTATTTCACTAAATATTTCAAATGTCATGTTTCTGTGTTTTTTCTTTCTCTCACACTCTGACCCGTTGTATTTAAAGTGAGTCATCCTCCTGTTAAAGCGGGCTCAGGGTGTCCTTGTGGTTTAAAAAGACGACACCGGAGCTGAAAAGGTTAAATCGCTAAAAAAAAAAAAAAGGCCTACGTGTCAAACAACACTCACATTCCTCTGTTGACGTGTTGCTGAGGCTGAATCACCGTTCAGGGTTTCTAAACAAATATCAAAGTTGTGCTCGTTTAACGGACGCTAACACGCTACATGTAGCATCTCGTTATGCTTTTTAAAGGCGAGACTCTAAACGCTAAAGTCTGTCTGAGGTGTTATTTAAGTTATGATATCTGCATGACTCGTGCCAGAATGAAGCTTTTTATCATCTGACACAAGCTGAAGCCACATTTTTCTGTTATTCTTTATGATATTTCTGTTTATTCGGAGGTTAAATCGATGGACTGGGTTGGGTTTTATAGGACAAAGTTCACATTCTTTCTGATCACACGGTGCAGTTTGGAGAAAACACCACCGGAGAATCCAACACGATTCAGAAAATGTGAGTTTTTGTGTTTAAAAAATGCACTAAAACATGCGCCGAGTTGGGTCGGCGGCTCGTCAGAACTTCTACAGGTGGGCGGGGGATTTTGCTTTAATCTCGCCTACGTCCTCGACTCTCAAATTCTGCTTATTGTGTGAAATTTTAGAGCGCAGAACGAGCAAAGTGTGCGTCGTGGCACGCAGCAGAGCAGATCTAACGGCATCAATGAAACGCTGCAGAAAGCACAGCTGACATGTGATCTGTCGAGGCTTCAAAAGGTCACATCAAGTACAAATCTGCATCATTTACTGCCCTGGTTGCGGCGGACTTTCTGCCGGTGCTAGAATGTGACGCGCTGCAGCTTTAAGGCCTCGGCTGCAGCTCCCTGCCGACAGGCTGGAGGCTGACGTGGAGGGGATTTGCCCATTTTGGCCACGTACGGGCCTCAGCGACCCTCGCCGCCCACGAAACCTTCACCCTGAGAGTGCTGCTGACGTCTGACATGTCTGCTATCTCCAGGCGGAGGCTGAGCTCCCTCCAACCACGACCACGCACTGCAGTCAGAGAGAAACCGGCGGCCCGCGGCGCGCTACCAAACACCTCGGCTTATCTGGAGGTGTGATTAATCTGTTAAGTGCATTAATTTGGGGCTGAGAAAGGTCACGGCGAGCTATCAGATCGAACGCCGCGCAAAACCCTGAAGGGGGGGAAAAAAAATCCCTCGCAGGAGAGGAGGGAGAGAGCGCTGCTAGAAATGATGAAACAATGCGAGCTACAAGGGTGTGAGCAAAGTTGAGGCAGGCTTTGAAGTGAAGCCACACATTTTGCATGATTATTGCTGTTAAGTTTTTGATCTCGAGCCAGCAGGCACGAAAAACAACAGCAGCTTGGGATTAGTCTCCCCCCCACTCACACGCCTACCTTGCCAGCATAAGTCCCTGACTCAATTAGAAAAAAAACCTCTGCAACTTAGGGCTCCTCACGCACAAGTACCCACATCACCCTGCCCACGTCCCTGCAGCACATCGCAACCGGCATCGCGCTAATCGCCCAGCACAATGAACGCACGGGGATTTGTCTCGGTGACATTAATGCAGAGACGCGCTGACGACTCGTGCACACAACAGGGCCGAGCAGCCAGCAGCCGGAGATTCATCGGCCTTTGATCGCACGTCAGCGACAAACAACACGGCGCTGGTAGAAATGCTGCATGTAGCCGGTCAGTTAGCGGCGACCTGACGCTCTGATGTTAAACCCTGGTGCTCCTGTACATCAGGTTTCTATTAACCGTCAGCACCAGACACTCAGATTACAGCCAGCGTGGACGCTAGTGTTCCTGTAAACACGCTTCAATGTGGGCTTCACCGGCTTTAGAGGCAAAACGCTGCCGTCAGAGAGAAAAAGAATTGTTCTAGTGCACAAGTGTTCAAGACCAACGAGGAAAAGAAACACAACAGGCTCAACATCGTAGCTGGAGTTCAGGCCAGCGCCCACATTGGTGTCGATTCAGCACGTTAGTGGTCAGTTTGAGTCGTTGTCTGGTTGGTTTTGTGTCTTTTTGTGGGTTTTTTGCATCCTTCTGGTCATTTTATGTAACTTTTATGTACTCTTCACGTTACTTTGTGCAGATCTGTGGTTGTTTTACAATGTCTGTGGTTGATTTTTACGATCGTGCATCCCATTGTGGTGACATTATGTCAATTTGTATTTGATTTTTTTGATGCTTTGTGGTTGTTTTCATGTCTTTTGGGTCATTTTATGTAACTTTGTGGACTTTTTGCATGATTTTTTGCAGATTTGGGGTTGTTTTACTATCTTTGTGATTGATTTTCGTCTTTTTGTGATGATTTGTGCGTCTCCTTGTGTTTTCTTTATGTTGGTTTGTAGTTGGGTTTTTAATGGTTTGAATGTATTTTGGTTACTTTGTGATACCATTTGCATCTTGTTGTGGTCATTTTGTGTCTCTTTGTGGTCGTTTTGTGCTGATTTTAGTCTTTGTGTTTGCATGGTTTTGCTCCTGACTGCGTGTCTTTGCGGTTGTTTCACGACGTTGTGTGACTGTGTTGGTTGGTTGTCGTCTTCTTGTGATAACTTTGGCATCATATTGTGGTAGTTTTGTGTTTCTTTGAGGCAGATCTAAGTCTTTTTTGGTTATCTTGGGGTCTCTTTATGGTTGTTTTGTTTGTCTTTGGGGCCATTTTGTAGAATAGTCGTAACTTTGTTGTCTCTGTAGCTGCTTCTGTCAGTTTGTGGTTGTTTCACATCTTTGCAATCATTTTTTTGTCTTCTTGTGGTTGTTCTGTGTCTCTTTATTCTCACTTTTTGTGTCTTTGTTGGCTGTTTTTGTGATTGTTGTCGTCTTTTTACGTATCTCTTGACTGTGCGTCTCTTTGTGGCTGATTTAAGTCTTTGTTTTTGTTTGTTTGCGTCTCTTTGAGGTTGTGTTTTGCACGTCTTTTGGAATATTTTGGCAGTTTTACATAACCTTGTGGTTATTTTGGAGCTCTCTGTGATCTATTTCAGTTTTTGTGGTTGTTTTTGCATTCATGAAACCTGACGGACGACAAGTGGAGACGCTGCTGACGCTCACCAGGAAGTTTTTCATAAACTCGTGTTTTTTTAATCCTTCCAAAATCCAACATAAACCGCTGAAATCAACGTTTAACCAAAATTAAATTCAACATTTAAACCGATAGAAGCACTTCCATCGACACCAAAAGTTTCATGATGATCGAGTTACCAAGTGTAGATGTTGCAGGAGCTCATATAAGGAGAACATACAGTCAATATTCTGGCAGACATGTGCAATTGTTGGTTTTCGCGTTTCCAAAACTGCCCTCAAAAACCAAATGAAGGTGCCTCGTACCTGCTGAAGCTGCTCAACCCTCTCAGATCTGCAACATCAACCGAAACCAGACAGAACTTTGCGATTCGCTCCAGCCTCCCGGCTTCCCGGTCAGAGCTGCGCTGGTCACTGCAAGAAAAGAAGCGACACTGGCGGTGGGTGATCGGTGAATCGAATCTGCTCGGTATGAAGAGCGTCGGATACACACGACCAAAATGCAAACGTGCTCTGTTTGAGTTTAGGCTCGCCGTGATGTCGTTCTCATTAGAGGTCAGCTCGAATCAAAGCTGCAACCAAACCACTCATTTAAAGGTGTTGCTGTTGAACTGTGATGCATCTGAAGCTGGTTGTGCCTAAAAGCCTGAACGTGGAGCGCCTCGACTCCACCGGCTGCACGTTCACTCATATTATTACACTTCTTATTAAAGTCATGGTGAAAACCGAGTCTGATTTTCTTCAGTTGCTCCACATAAATGAGTCACTGGTAAATGTTTGTACACTGTGGGCAGCGAGGAAAGGTCACTTAAACGTTTGCATTCTTTATGTTTTGCGTTTTAAACCTTCACTTATTCTGCTGCTGTGTTTACTGAGAAACGCTCAGAACACAAACGCTCTTCAGCTGCTCTTAACATTTAAACCTCGTTTCTCTAAATTATAAAATATATAATAAAGACGCTTTAGCTGAAGATGAAACTAACATTTTGACTGACATTTCTGACAAGATTTTTGCTCCAGAACTGACACTAAACGAATTAATTTGCCAAATGCTGACTCTAGGAGCAAGAATTAACTTTAATTTTTAAACCAAAATGGATTAAATAAAAAGTCCTGACATGAAGAAAAACTCTGGAACTAAAGGAAACGATGCATAATGTGATAAAATGGACGGAAATGTGAATTAATCTGCATGTTTTGGCCAAATATGATGGAAAATATGAGTTTATTTACTTATTTAAATGATTTTTTATAACATATTCCTTCTACTGTCGCCATTCCTTTAACATGTTTTTGGGCATTTTCACTTCATGTGGTTGTCTTTTGATAGAAATCTACAAATAAATTGCTTTTCTCATAAACAAAGCTGTCTAAGCTGCACACATTTCTGGAAATCTGATTTAAATCTGCACCCTGTTTGGATAGAAGTCTAACTACTGTTCCATATTGTTAAGTTAATGACGTGAAACAAGCATAAATGTCACATTTCCATCATGTTTCTTGTTGGAGTTTTAATTTTATTGCACCTATTTAACGTAAATTAGTTAAATTCACATCCCTAATTAAGTCATTTTCACACAAGATTAGGGAATTTTTAAAAAAGCCAATTAAGCCGTATGTTTGATGGCAGCAGTAAAACTATAATTTAAACTTTTAAACAGTCGCCTTTCGTCCAATCAGACTGCCTCTCTGTCTCTGTCTGACGTCCCATTGGTTGGACAAAGATCCTCCTTCAGCAGCAATAAAAAGAAAAAAGTCTGTGGACTCTCCTTCAGTAAAGTTCAGCCGAGTGTCAGCTGAAAGCTTTCAGATGTAAAGTGCAGCTCTCCTGCCGTGTCGGGCTCTGCAGGCTGCGGGGGCCGGAGGAGGGTCCAGGCGGGGCCGGACCGGGCCGGCCTGCTGGGCTGCTGGGCTACCGGCCGCCCACGGAGAGGCCTGGCCGGGTGGGCGTCATCTATGGAGCGATTGATCCCAGCCAGGACAAAAAGTCTCCCTGTTGTCCTGCTGGAGCAGCAGCAGCAGCAGAAAGAAGAGTCACTGCAGCAGCTCACAGTCCAGGATTCTGTCCTCACGTCAGCTTAGATTCTGATCTGATCCTCTTCCTGTCTTGTTTTTATATCATTTTATATGTTAGTCTGAATGATTTTACTGTTTCCTGTCTTGCATTTTGCATATTTTTCTTACAACATCTGCAGCTACACGAGTAAACCAGTCAGCTGACCTGCATCTTATCATCTTATCTGTCGTTCTTTATTTCATTTAGCTTTAAATCTTTAAGCTGTCCTCTTGTTTAAAGGTTGTTTTCTGCATATAAATCATTCATATCAAAATCAGCTCAAGCATTTACAGGCGTGTGTTGTTCTTAACTCATGTATGAGACCTCCACCCAACATCAGGTTTGTGCCACAGCTGCCCTCAATCATCTCTCATGTTTCTGTCATAGTTAATGCACCCGTATGTAGAAGCTCTTTGACTGAAATGATATTTTAATGCTAAAATTTAATTATTATTGTTATCCATGAGTTTTAAAATTTGCTGTTTTCAGTTTGAAGCTCCTCATTCCTGCTCAAAACGGTAAAACGTGGAGATCTGAGCGTGAATCAAAGCTCGTCATGATGCTGGATGGTCTTTATAGATACGTATATATGCCTAACGAGTCCGACAGGCGGTCTCATACATCTGTTAAGCACCGCAGTCACAATTATTACATTTTGTAGTTTGCACACCAGCTCGCTTTTCTGCTCTGTTCTCCCACAATCCTCTGCTCAGTAGAAGATGTAAACAAGCTTGAAGCGCCGAGAGCGCGCAGACAGATGACAGTTCATTAACAGATGTGATGCATGAGCGAGACAGTTAAATCTCAAAGAGCATCCTGCAGGTTGAATGTTTCACTAAATAATTCTGTAAATGAAGGTAAATCAGAAGCTGCGGTAAGCGTGAGGACGAGGCCACTTGCTTTTCAGACCTAAACGGCCTAAATTTTCGTCAAATTTCACCCAAGAACGAGTGTTTTGAGCTCATCCAGACTTCCACGAGTGTCTCTGAAGACAAAAAACAAAGAATATGCTGTAAATTTTCTCATCTCTAATGAATTAAGCTCCGTTCTTTACAAGCTCTTCCTCTTTTACAGTTTTAAATCATAGAAAGCTGCTGTTACTCCTGCTAACAGCGTCCACAGGCTTCGTTGGACCGATACCCAACAGGAAGCTTCAAACAGGCGACGTCAAAACCACTCAGAGTAGTCATAATGTCGTTGGAGATATCTGCAAGTTTTGTTTTCTTCTTATGCTCCGACATCCCTCCAGAGAACCTGGTCTTGAGCTGTTCCTTCCAGTTGGTTCCAGGTATACCTCAAGCCTCTCACACCGTCGCTAGGTGTTCTTTGGGCGGTCTCTGCTTGTCTGGTGGTGTTTGTCACCAGTTTTTGTAAAGTATGCCCGATCCAGCACCTTCTACTTCTCCTGGTTTCGTCCTCTACTGATAATTACGGTGTTTCAGATCGTTGTTATTGATTTTATCCGGCCAGCGTACCTTGAGGATCTTTCTCAGGTAGGTGTTGATGAAGGTCTGTAGTTAGCTGATTGTATCTTTCATCAAGTCTCAGAGTTTTTTCAAATTGAAAATCCTTCGTTTAGTTTGTTGTTGTTGTAATACTGTAGAGCTCCAGATGTTTTTGAGGCTACTCTTGCTTTGACATCTGCATCTGTACCACCTTGGATGTTCCAACAAAAAAGCGAAGGACTCCACTTCCTCAATCAATGGCCGTACAGTTTGACTGGTTCAACACTGATTGTATTGATCTTCGTCATCTTTCTTATCCTGCATCTGGAATTGGTTCTGAGAAAGTAAACCTGCAAAGTCCAGGTCTTCTAGTTGTCCGTTGTTTTGCGTTATCGGTGTTTTGACTGGTCAGAATAATGTCGTCATTGCCTGTAATCTTAATTCATCCTCAGAGTTTTCCAGCTCCATTGACCCAAATGTCAGAAAGCAGCTTTGACGCAGCGAAACCGAAGCCTCAAAGCGTAACACCTTCAAATCACAAGTAACTGTGGAGTTCAGAGGTCACGGCGGATGGAACAAAACAGAAACCAGTAAACGCTCTCATCTCCTAACACATCAGTTTCCATTCATTAGTGCCTGAGACAACTGTGGAAAAAAAAAAAAAAAAAAACAGGCAGAGAAGGTGAAGTTTGAGCTGTAGTACGACTTTGGTATCACGCCAGTCTTCCTGCTTTGAAGGCCAGGCAGCCGTGCTGGGGCGTCGGTGTGGAGGTGTTCGCCTGGAGAGGGGGAAAGGTCACAGCTACAGAGCTCGCATCTTTTACACTTTATAATACGCATCAGAGCTGCTCATCAGCTGCCGAGGAGAAGAAAATAAAAGCAGCCGTAGTTTTTTTAGCGGTGTGGGCTTGACGCTGAGGGAGTTTTGGAAACTTTTGGGCTGGAAACTTACATTTTCTGCAAAGATGCACTGAAGGATTTTGTTCCTCGTAGGTTCATCTGGCACCAGAGACTGATGTTAAATTCATTCAGAGGGCGCCAGAAACCCTGTTTTTATCGTTTGTATGTCAGCATATCATTGTCTGGGACCAATTTCCTGAAAACACCAAGTTAAATGTGTCGTACGAAGAAGTTTAAGCCTCAAACAAGCGGCTTTAAAGTCTGCACTTTATTCATGACGACTGACGCTTTACAAGAAACTACAATACGACCACGCTTACACAAAGAACCAAATAAGTTTGGAGGGAAAAGGTGATTTTTTTTCTTGTTCTATTGTCAGTATATCAATATCTTGGACCAATTCCCCCAAAACATCATCTAAAATGTGTTGTACGAACAATCTTTAGCTTAAAACAAGTGCTCAAATACATTTTAAATGCACTTTCGTCGCTACTTGCTGAAGGTTTTATTGCTTTTCTTCTTGCTTTTAAGTCTTCACTTTAATCATTTCTGTTAAATTTACATTTAAGGAACATTTTTCATTTCAAAAATAGGAACAAGAAATGACCAAACTAACTCACGTACAAAAGAACCAGACAGTTTGTGAAGGAGAAAGGTGATTTTTTTTTTTCCATTTATCTTTTGCAGCAGCAGCAGCTTCAAAGCAAATCTCTTCACTCTTTGTCAGATATAATCACCTTTTCTGATGTTCTCTTTTGTATTTCTGTCTTTATTCAGCAGTCCAGGTGTGCTTATGTGTAAAATCTGCCTCCAACAGCAGAAAACCTGATCAAACTTTACCGCATCAAGCTGATTTCATCCATCTATCCGTCTGCCTATCTGTCACAAAACTACTAAATTAAAGCCAGTAAAGACATAAAAATCAAAGCAAATGCACTAAAAACACAACATGCATGAGAGAGAATATAAAAACAAGGATGTGGTTGGATATAGCTCTCTTTAAAAAAAAAAAGAAAAGTGTTTTTTTTCTGCAGGTTTTGAGTTGCTGAAAAATGACTGAGCAGAAGAAAAAAAGGATTCTTGTGTTACCTTCATTTGAAATTTGCTCCTCCAGGAAACCAGCTGCCAAGAAAATAAATAATTTTTCCCACAAAACACGGGAAAAGGTCTTCTAAGAAAGCTGAGTTGTTTTTTTTTTTGTCATCCCTGAGGTGAGCAGAGACGCTCACAACAAGGACCGAGTCGATGGGACGGATGCCATTCTCTACAAAAACCAACGTAAAGACTGTAAAGTATGTGCAGGTACCTTTTAGATTCTAACACTAATCAGGAGCGTATTCAGTCGCTCCTCTGGGTTTGCTCGGGACAAACATCTCTTCACGAGGGCTGCACAGTAAAAACACCATCATCAACACTTCCTACGGTGCATGTAATGGCACAAACATCAGCACCATACGGGGCTGTAATTGCACCAAATGCGAGTGATTTTAAATGAGGAGTAACAGGGCTGCGCTTCACTTCTGTACCTTGAATGCGGCAGGAGCTTCGGGAGCTTCGAGAGGTGGAAAGTTATGTCATCTGACCCATTTTCCATCGCTGGGTGACTGGGGTCAGGTACCCACTTAATTCTAAACTTGGATCTTGTTTTTCGCGGCTGTAATTATAACATTGTACAAAATACTTCCTGAGAGTTGGGAGCATGGCGGCATCACTACAACAAGGCCTGACGGGGGAAGAAGCTCAAACTACAGAAATCTGAGCTGATTATCAGAAACTCAAGTTAAATAAATGATAAATTAAAGAGTCCTGGTGTCATATTTTAACTACAGTTTGATAAAATGCTTTAAAATGAGGCTTAAAGAGCAAAACGGAAGCTCACATCAAGGAGCTGTGTGAGTAATCGCAGCAGTCACAGATAAAATATGCATTCTTACCTGAGAATCACACTTTTGTGCAAATGCGGTTCATGTTCTCCGTCTGACAGCAGCATCTGTTGGAGGCCGCAGATGTTGATGCATCTGGGAAAACAAGGGTGTTTTTTTGTCGTAATTAGTCCAGTTAGTGACACTTCACTCTGCAGCTCTTTATCCACTGCTTCTCATCTCGTGGTAATTATCATCATAATCCATCATTAACCGCATCGTAGAGCCACACTACAGCTCACAGCCCGGCTCTCATTGATTTTAAATGATTAATAATGCATGTCCATTATAAGCACTCTGTCTGCTCCCTAATCCACAGCATCAGCATGTATGTACGTATATAAATATATATATGTGGTACACACACACACACACAAACAAACACACATACTTCCAAACACAGCGCAGGAAAAACTATAAAATAGGATTTTCAGCCATCCTCTCTCACCTTTTCTCTGCTCTTTCTGCTGACAGTAATCAATATAAAATGGAAAGAAACAACCCTGTCTGCAAACACTAATCTGTTAAAGGTAGAAAAACACCACCAGCCTGCAGCTAAACGTCGGTAACCTCCCATCCTGCTGAGACTCTTTTGCTTTTTCCAAAATCACATTTGGCTGGTAAAGCAGCGAGAGTCTCTGGCAAAATTCGGAAAGCACCAACTATTGTGACCGGTGGATGAAAATGTTAATTTCCTCCTTTGATAATGATGCATGTCATTTCCAAATGTGATTATACAAACAGAATGGCGTGCAGCACGCCTGTAATGTGCTTAAGATGTTTTAAAATACACTGCCGTGCATGCACACTGTGGAGTATAAAGGGCCCCACAGGAAACGTTCAAGGTTCCTCAGATTAAAACCACGGGGGGGCCCGGGGCGGTGCCCTGAGGAACCCCCTGATTAAAGGTCTTTAAAACATAAAGGTAATTTGAGGCATTTGTGTGACATTTAAGGAGCTTATTAGCAGTGTTGGTTATGAGAGGAAGCAGTAAACAATTATTCTAGCATCAGTCTTCATGTTCACGGTGCTACAATTAAAAATGGGGAGTCTATAAACCAGGAAGTGTGTGATTTTACACATTTAAACTGATGAGTTGGATCATTAATGTACCTGTACCCACATATAAAACATTTAAATAACTGTTGACCTGTGGGGAAACATAAACAGCTAATTCTAGCTAATAATTATACTTACTTTTGCTAGCAGGCTAATAAGTCTGTCTGTATATGTTGCTGCTGTTAGCATGGATATAAAACTAGCGCTAGCAGTGACAGTTGAACATGTGAATCCCTGGATTACCTGGAATATTCTGGGCGGGACCACTGACTCATAAACACCTTCACTGTGCAGCTGATCCAAACACTTACCCTCCATGTGTGGGGCAGCTGTGGTCATGAATATGATGAACTGTTTGAACGTGGATCAGCTGAACCCGCCCTGCAATGAAAAGACAAATCTCAATAAACATCAGCTGCTCAAATGAGGATCGAGCATTAAGAATGAATGTGATGCCCAACATTAAACCAGGACGGGGCTGTGGTGTGTGAGGACAGGTAACGCTGCAGTGTCCTCACAGTCCAGTGCAAATGGATGTGAGGCAGCATGAGCACAGCCAGTGGGGTGATGCCAGAGCGACCATGACAGCTGTCTGCTCCTATATGTCTTAGTCGGCTGCACTCGGTTCACACTGCAGCGCTGCACTCACGTACTGTTACTGTACGGCCACACAGGAGGCGCTAACGGTGCTAACGCCACATAAACAGAGGCTGGGCTGCTTCATTATGGCAAATATATTTCACACCAACTGTGTCCTTCAACTAGGAAATGATCTATTACTGATAGGAGCTAAAAAGAAATACCATGTTACCCTCAAAACTTTGCCCTTAAGGTTTTGTAAAAATATATTTTCATGGTCAAACAGTTAGAAAGGCAGCGATATTTGACATATGACTAAGAACATGTGAAACATCCAGAGAAGGTTCCGGGGCAGACTGAAGGGACGTCCTCTAGTAATTCATACTAAAGATGTTTTATCTACGTCATCATAAAAACCTACAGAAACAATCAAATTAAATATTAACCAATGAAATGAAACAAGAGCTAATGTTTACCATGTTTGCATTTGTCTTGTAATCCAAACATTGAGCTTGACAGATGAGCTAACGGCGCTAACTTCAAGCTAACTTGCCCCCAGATAACAACATAGCTAATATGCTGATATGATATAGCTCCTAACTACAAATAAAAAGTCTGTCTTTACCACAAATGTTAGCTAGCATTAGAACAAGTAATTTAAAAATTAGATATCTGGCTTCAACTACAAAGCTAACTGCACTGCTTAGCTGAGCTGATTCTATGGTTAGCCAGCTGAGAAGCAAAATTAGCATATTTTATAACCAGTGGTGTAGAATATATAGCTTCAAGCTACAAATATATATATATATATATATATATATATATGTCTAACTTTACAAAAAATAGTATGTAGTACTCTTACAGGAGTTTGAAAATGAGGTATTTGACTTAAATTTTGACATCTGACAAATAGTATTGACGCTAGCCCGGGCTTACATTAGCTACATAGGCTAAATGCATAATGTTTAGCTGAGCTGGTTCTATGGTTAGCCTTGTAAGTAGCAACAAATTAGCTTAGTTTAGTGTATATAACTAGTAATTTACATTATATAGAGTTAAGCTCGAATAAAAAGTTTAACTTTACCACAGTTGTTAGCTTCTGATGTAAACTTGCACGCATAACGCATAGTGCTAACGCTAGCACTGGCTAACTTTAGCTACATCGGCTAACTTAGCACTGACTAGCTGAGTTGATTATAAGGTTAGCCAGCTTGGAAGCAAAAATTATACAACAAACAATAAAATGTCACACTGCTGCAAATGTTCATTAGTAATATGAGAGAAGTTAGAAAATTAGCTGAGTTAAATACTGACATGTCACGTAAGCACTAGCTAACTTAGCATTGATTAGCTGAGTCCAGGGTTAGCAGCTCAGAAACAAAAAATAGCAACAGGTCGAGTACAAACATTGAAATGGAAAATTATTTTTTTAGGGCTTAACTCTAAACTATATTATTTGACTTGAGGGAAAACATAAATGTTAGTAGCCAAACACATTAATTACCTTTGTGGAGTTTTGGGGTAAAGTACATTTAGTGGCATTTAGGGCTTTGTTGTTTTGTTTTTTACAGACTTAAATTACATTTCTGGGGTAACAAGGGATGGATTGAAGCCAGCGTTGTCCTCACCAGGACAAGTTGAGGCAGATAGCTGCCCTCCCTCGGCCCGGTTCTGCGGTTTCCTCCTGTTGAAATATAGTTTTTTTTCCTTCCCTCTGTAACCAGAGCGCTCACTTGGATTTGTTTGGTTTCTCTGTTAACAACCAGACAAAATGTGAAGTGTGTTGTGCTAACTTGCTTTAAAAAAAAAGTACTTTAATAAAATATCGACCTTCAAACAGAAAGACTAAAGGTGTCGCTTTGCATCTTCACAACCAGAACCGGCAGCTTCTGGTTCTGAAAAACACTCATGACAAAAAAAAAAAAACACGCTGCTGTAATACAGAAGTACAGCCCCACATGGGAAATGCCTGCAGGATAGTTGTTTTTTTTATTTTTTTTAGCATCGTACTAAATTCAGCCTATCTGTTCTAAAATAGGCACAAATTTCTCGATCCAAAAAGAGGAAGGGAGGCACGCAGCCATGTGCTATTTAGTCTGTAGCATCCTGCCAATAACATGACTCGCTGTGGTCTTCAGTCTGACTCAGACTTGACTCAGGTGGTCCCGATCGCAGCGCTGCAGGAGGTCTAACCCGGGTCGTCTGGGGGTTTTCTGGAGCGGCGTCAGCACCGGGCTCATCTTTAACCCGTGACCCGCGCTGTTGTCTGCTCGGTTACGCTCAGCGGCTTAGTCATTTAGCTCGGTGGTCTCCAGCAGCCGGGCCAAGAGTCTGCAGGTTTCTGCTGCAGAGCACAAAGCCAGGCAGCTGCTTTCACCGCCTCGTACTCCAGAGAGCCCCAGACAGTCACAACCAAACGTGACGGCTCGGCGATGACGCGTGATGCTCTCCACGATCACACGTTTAGGTGCTGTCAAACCGTTTTAGCCGCTGCATTAGTTCTGGGGATGACCTGACACGGGGTTTACCTTGTACAGTTACACATGTATTAAATATCGAGTGTTTTGAAGCCTGATATCCTCACATTTGCATGTTTTAAAGCACTCAAAAGTCAATAAATACATCTTTAAACTATATTCTTGGTCCGTAGAGAAGAGGGCTTACACCTCAAAGCCTCCAAAAATAGTTTATTTTAAGTCTTCTGGTTTCCAAAAATGCTTCAAATTACTCCAAATTGTACAAAAAGACAAATTAAATGGAGTCACAAGCCAACATTAGTTTGTTCTTAACGAGT
>NW_007578152.1:248493-273493 GCF_000690725.1 Stegastes partitus | reverse complement strand
TTCGTCTTCACCGTGTGCTCCTTTACCGACGTCAGGAAATCAAACGTCCGTCCAGAGCCGGTTTTCTATTTAAAAGAAGTGACAAAATCTGACCCGAGTGTCTTCGTAACGCTCTGAACACCAAAATTCATTTAAAGAATTCACAAAACACTGTTTTACTGAAGCTTTTTAACGTATCGGTGTCAGAAAATGTGGAAAAAAATGATGCAGTTCTGCAAAAAAGCTCAGTAATGATACAGAAATTCAAGCATATTAGAAAATATTTCTGCAAAAATGATGTTTAGCTGAACATTCTGGCCTGTTTGGGCTAAATAATGCAGTTGTTTTTTTAATCTTGTCACCATCCAGATGTGTTAAATATTTGAAAACAAACCATCAATTTCTGCTGCTGACTAACTGCTGAACTCTTTTATTAATTTATGTTCTTTGAATTTTGTTAAATCAGGTGCAAATGAACTAATTTGTGCAAAAACGGAACAAAAATAAAACGTTTATTTTGACTTAAATGTGTCTGTGTCGAGGTTAATTCATGTCATGATGCATCTTTATGGTACTTTTTAATTTTTGCATTGAAAAAAAAAAGTATCCAGATGTTTACAGGAATCTTTGGAAACACCTGCAGAGTATTTAGGTTTATTTTAATCTTAAAGCAAAGCGGACGCATACGACTGGGACGCTAATATGTGAGAGGCACTTATCAGCTTAACTCCCCGACAAGAAAACACAGATTTTATGGAAATATCAGCTCGCATTAGAGACGTACTTCTGCTCGCTGTTTGTAGAATGTATCACATCGGTGTCTTTTTGAACCTGAAAACGCCGTTTAACGCACTAAAACTAACAACAGTTGCTGTTTTTAATGGATTAAATTACCGCAAACCTCCTTCTGCTGCTTGAAACTAAAAGCCGGGAGACGCTGAGCAGCTTTTATTGTAAAACCATCACAGTGAGGCGAGTCCACAGTGATGCTGTCAGTATATCAAAACGTCGACGGCGCGTTAAAGTGCACGTGGAAACTGCAGATATGATAAACCGAGAGCAGCCTCGGCCACTAACGAGGTCGTAAAACGCACTTTGTTTTGCTGATGTTGTTGTAAAAGCTGAACGTTGTCACTTCTTTTAAACGCGGTCGAACAAAGCTGCAGATTTTAATCACGGTTCTTCACTTTCGAAGTACTTTGAGTTGAATAAGTTAACAAGAGGCACATTAACGTAGGAAGGTTTTCCCTTCACACTCCACCGGCAGTTCATAATAATAATGATAATAATAATAATAATAATAATAATAATAATAATAATAGTGCACAGAGGTCAGAGGTGATGATTCACCTCCAGTTGAGTCCCAACATTTAAAACCCAGCTGCTAATAAAATCCTCCATTCCAACAAGTCTTGAAGCCATAAATAAATCAGCGTTAAAACGGTTCTTCCTGCGCCTCATTTTATGATCAAATTGTTTAAAATAATCTCTATAAATACAGCTTATCATGAGCCATTAAGCTGATTTTACCACCGACTTGTTGAGATGGACGACCCCGCAGCAATAAAACCCGCCCAAAGCGCCGCGTGTTTCCAATAAATAGTTCCTAAATGCACCGTCAGTGTGCGTGTTCTGCTGTGAACGCCGGGTTTTCTTGCGGCCCTCCTCCGTCCGAGGTCGGAGGCTGTTGGTGAGAGTCTGTGGCTGCTGGGTGGGTGCTGTCCGGAGGCGTTTCTGAGGCGGATGCCGGCGCTTCTGTGGCGGCGGCGTCGTACTCGGCCGACGCCCGCTCACTAGGTACCTGGCAACGGGAGGAACAAACAGTGATTGGGGTTTTGCAGCTGCACATTTACGAGCATTTCATTGAAGTGAACAACAGCAACAAAGCGCTAGCTAGGAAACCCTGCCCTGTGGCTAGCTGCTAGCCGACAAAAACATGACTACGCTGATGCTAACCTGTTAGCCTAGTTAGGTAGCTGGTTGCACAAACAAGAAAAGACAAACTCTTACTGTGGTGAAGTTTCTAAAAGCAGCCAAACCTCCCTGGAGTCTAACTTCACTGATCTGACTACGTCTTCAGCCTCGTCCGAGACCTCATCCGAGACCTCGTCCGAGACCTCGCCGCTCTGCCGTCCAAGTCTCGCGTCTGACAGCTCGACGTGTCTCGGAGGAAATAATTAGCTGCTTCTTTCTGACTTGAGCTGCTGAGAAAGCAGCTTAAACACTACAGATGGTTTGACAAAGCACAGGAGCATCATCGCGTTAAAAACCAGGAACACAGACTGGATACAAAAGATGGACGCAGCCTCCAAGTCTGAAAACTGACCTGCATTCTCTCTAACAGCCAGCAGGGGGTGAGTCTGGTCGTAACAAGACGTCTGAAAACGACCCAACTTCTCACGTGATTTGTCACCTCAGTAAACATTTTCCAAATTAGTTTATGGTCTCAATTGTTGGTTTTAAGTCCATTTTAATACCATATGATGATAATTTAGTAAATTACTGCCCCATTTAGAGGAAAATAGTCACTTTAACAGTCGTTCATAAACCAGTGCAGGCTGCATCCATGTTTTATTTACAGTCTATGACTGGGCTGCTCAGCATTAGCTTTATCTGTGGTTCTGCCGCTGTGACAAGTCAGTTGTTTAATAGATGATCTGACACGGCAACAGCTCGGCCTTTACGATATTAACAAACATCAGACTCATTAGACTAAAATATTCAGCTACATTTGTGATTGTTAGTCCTTTAATATCGGCCTGATTAGACTTTAAGGCAGATTTTATTGTAAGTACAACACTGTATTGACTTTCTTTTGTGTATTTTACTTATTTTGTTTAAAATAAATATTAGTTTGTTTGTTTCGCTGCCAGTTTTCATCCGTTCCTACTTCCTGCTTTATAACATTTGCGTTTTTCTGATTTTTAGGTTGTCAGTAATCAGTAAAGTGCTTTGAACTGATCTAACCTGTGCAGAAGGAAGCCAGAATTATTCATAAAGCATCGATTTAAATGACAGTAGAGGGAACAAGGAGGTCTGGTTTCTTTCAGGATGTTTATATATCTCCAAAGGTATTTTAATATTTTAAAAAATCGACTACATACTGAACTTCTGAGCTACTTTTCTCTTTAAAACTCTTGAGGCACTGAGTATCCTACACAAACAATACATACAAGTGTTTCTCTAATCAGTGAAAGGTGCTCTCCAGCTGCGAATACGAATAATTAAATCAAAACATCAGGCGGCGTGGGACAACTCGTCAGTGTGGGCTGAGTCAACATATGTTCGCCTCTTATTTTAAATGTGAATTCTCTCGGCTGTGGGTGTGTTGCTGTAACCTCGCAGACATAATCGGGTTTTTTTTTTGTCTGGAAAAATATCAATAAATTAGCATTAAAACTCAATTTAGTGACACAATAGCTGTTAAATATCCTGAATAAACACGGACGGCGTCTCGTTCTAACCCTTCACATCAGGCTCAACTCTTTTTTTTTAATCAGTCTGATTCATGTGATCATGCATCTCGCCGTGCAGGCTTTTCTAGATCATCCACTGAAGTATTGTTTAGCACGATGTGTTTTTGTTTTGTGATTTACGTGATGCTCTGTGGCTAATTATGTTTCACAAGAACACAAGTAGAGACAAGAGCGCACGGACTAACGTAGACATTTTTAACGCCCACAATGAGCCGCTGACATTATCTAAATACCAAATCAATCACATGGATCAGAGGTTAAATGATACGTTCCCACCCAGAAACCCAGAGGTGCTGACTGACGGAGGGCGGGCACGGAGGTGGCACCATCATCATCACCGTCACCGTCAGGCATGCATGCGCCTCACACGACGTCATGATCAGGTGTGGGAGGTTCACACAAGCACAAAAAGACACACGCATGCATGTACACGCCCACGACCCACACGCAGGTACAGATGAGTCACTGTTATCACAACATGCATCAACACACAGACACACAAAGGAAAGCCCGGCGACCACCGACCACACACACACACAGTAGTTTTCCATCAACCTCTGCACACAGAAGCAGCTCACCTTTCTTCAGTGAGCGCGTGGGCAGCCGGTTGGAGGAGGAAGAGTCGGATTAGTGAGTGAAACCACGATGAAGAAACACTGTTTATACAGTCGGTGAACATTCAGACGACACACGGAAACGCTGTGTTGTTGCTGTGGCACACATGTCGAGGCTGCATGTGTCTGTTTCCAGAACATGAGCCTCACTTTAACACATCAAACATCATGTGAGGATGTCGGTGAGTGAGTCAGCAACTCCAGTCTAATCCCCACGTTTAAGTCACAGCCGTTTGAACAAGTCTCGTCTGAGTCTTGAAGCCGTAAAAACACATCTGAGTCAATATTGTCCCGTTTTAAAGGATATTTTCTGGGTGTTTAGACAGACAACACACGGAAACACTGTGTTGTGTTATTATGGGACATGTTTTGATGCTACATGTGTCTGTTTCCAGTGACTGCACGCATGAATTTCACTTTAAAACACCAAAAATCATGTAAAATGTCATTTAAACTAAAATCCCTGCTGCAAAAATCAACAATTTGAACAAGTCTTGTTTGAGTTTTGATGAAATTCTCGTATTAAAGGATATTTTCTGGGCATTTAAGCCTCATTTCATGATCATATACATACTTTTTTTTAGTATTTAGAAGCCGTTATTAAACCTTTAGACGGACACAATGCATGGAAACAGCATGTTGTTCTAATTTAAAACGTATTAAAGCTGCAGTAACACCAGCATGCGCCTGTTTCCAGGTTAAATCTCACTTTAAAACACCAAAAATCATATAAAATGTCATTTAAACTAAAGTTCTCGGTGCAAAAATCATCCATTTAAATGAGTTTTGTCTGAGGTTTGAGGGCATTTAATAATCTAAATCACATCTCCAACTTTTTTTTAGTATTAAATAATATTTTCTGGGTATTTACGCCTCATTTCATGCTCATATATGCACTAATTTTCACAACAATCTCTATAAATACAGAGTTTAAAAGCTGCTTTTAAAGCTTCAGACCGACACAACACATGGAAACAGTGTGTTGTTATAATTACAGGTCAGTTTGTTTATGACGAATAAGTCACACAAATCATCTCCATCAACAATCGCTCTTGAACTAAATGATGCTAACGCTATTAGCATAACTAATAGCCTCCTTTTAGAATGCTAGCAGGCTAAATGTTAGCTTGTTGCTAATGCTAGTGGAGCCAAAGATGAGCAGAAGCTGAAAATTTCTGCTCAGATTGATGGAAAGTTAACTGGAACAAACTGGGATTTTCATTTTCTTAACATCTGATCGTCTCGGTTCCCGCTTCAGCTCATGTTTTATTTCAATAATGTTTATTCTGTGCGTGAAATTTAAAGCTTGTGNTAAAATCCCTGCTGCAAAAATCAACAATTTGAACAAGTCTTGTTTGAGTTTTGATTAAATTCTTGTATTAAATGATATTTTCTGGGCATTTAAGCCTCATTTCATGATCATATACATACTTTTTTTTAGTATTTAGAAGCTGTTATTAAACCTTTAGATGGACACAATGCATGGAAACAGCATGTTGTTCTAATTTAAAACGTATTAAAGCTGCAGTAACACCAGCAAGTGTCTGTTTCCAGGTTAAATCTCACTTTAAAACACCAAAAATCATATAAAATGTCATTTAAACCAAAGTTTTCGGTGCAAAAATCATCAATTTAAACGAGTTTTGTCTGAGTCATGCAGGCATTTAATAATCTAAATCACATCTCCAACTTTTTTTTAGTATTAAATAATATTTTCTGGGTATTTACGCCTCATTTCATGCTCATATATGCACTAATTTTCACAACAATCTCTATAAATACAGAGTTTAAAAGCTGCTTTTAAAGCTTCAGACCGACACAACACATGGAAACAGTGTGTTGTTATAATTACTGGTCAGTTTGTTTTTGACGAATAAGTCACACAAATCATCTCCATCAACAATCGCTCTTGAACTAAATGATGCTAACGCTATTAGCATAACTAATAGCCTCCTTTTAGAATGCTAGCAGGCTAAATGTTAGCTTGTTGCTAATGCTAGTGGAGCCAAACATGAGCAGAAGCTTAAAATTTCTGCTCAGATTGATGGAAAGTTAACTGGAACAAACTGGGATTTTCATTTTCTTAACATCTGATCGTCTCGGTTCCCGCTTCAGCTCATGTTTTATTTCAATAATGTTTATTCTGTGCGTGAAATTTAAAGCTTGTGAACATGACTGTGTTGTACTAAAGGTCTAACAGTTGATCATGACTGTGATGATAAATTTGTGTAACAGGAACTTAAACGCTGTGAAGTGTCTAACTGACTGTAACACTAAAAGCTGCTGGTCTCCTGAGAACAAGGAGGCTCTGAGCTGCTTCCTCTCATGTAAATAAAGAGGAAATATCCATACAGACATATTTATAATCAACTTTAATTAATTATTAAAGCAAGTAATGCAGCTTCAGCCTCAAAGTAAAGCTGCACCGAACGAATATGAACTCCTAAATATGAACAAAGTGCTACCAGGAAGTGAGTATTTAAGATGTCGTGTTTTACTTTTATTTTATTTCCTTGTTGATTTCTTAGTACGTCTGGATGTTTCTGTTCAGTGATCCAAGTGTGATTAACTGATGGATGTCTGCTCACCTGCAGCGGTTGGGTCTCTGGAGGCGGACCGCCGCCCTTCGACGCGCTCATCATCTCCCGGATCTGGACGATGGCGAAGGCGATGGCGACCCAGGGCGCTCCGGAGAGCACCCAGGCCGGCCGGTTCACGTCCTCCTGGTCCTCCTGGTGCTTGGTCTTCTTCAC
Source organism: Stegastes partitus (assembly GCF_000690725.1). Classification (NCBI taxonomy): domain Eukaryota; kingdom Metazoa; phylum Chordata; class Actinopteri; family Pomacentridae; genus Stegastes; species Stegastes partitus. Next base: position 266,671 of record NW_007578152.1, on the reverse strand, counting down.
GGGGCACACGGCGGCCTGGCGGGCCGGAGACGGGCTGCCGGCGGCGTTCTGGCTCTGAACCAGGTCGATGGTGGCGATGGGGACCGGGCTGGAGGGAACCGGGATGTTCTCGGCCAGCATTTTGTCCTCTGAAGGGAACACAGGGTCACACAAAGGCTTCAGAGGAGTGGAAGGAGTCTCTGGAAAATCTCTGGAATCTCTTGTAAAAGGAAACGTATGCAACTGTTTTCTAAACGTGTAGAAAACATCCAGCTGAACCTCCCTCTAGTAGATGTTGGAACATGAATCCAACCAGAGCGCTCAGTTGTGTTCTTCAAACCAATTAGAGTCAAAAAACAAAGACGGATGGAAGTGTGGTGGAACGTTTGAGGATGATGAGGGAGGACAGTTTGTGTCGTTTTGTGTCCAGTTTGTGTCGTTTTGTGTGTAGATTGTGTCTTTTTGTGTCACTGTGTCTAATTTTTGTCGATTTGTGTCACTTTGTATCTAGTTTGTGTCGTTTTGTGTCACTTTGTGTCTAGTTTGTGTCGTTTTGTGTCACTTTGTGTCGNACAGCCTGCTGCTCTGTTCACTGTTTCTGAGCCATGCTGTGTTTATTTTATCAATCCAGTCGGTTTGATGTCTAACTTTGTGTCTCATTTTTCTTTTTTGTCTACTTGGTGTCATTTTGTGTCTCGTTTACGTCGTTTTGTGGCTTTTTCTGGACAGTTTTGTCTCTAATAGTGGAAGAAAAGTGGCTGTACAGACTATAAGTACAGCTGCAGGAAGATGTTCCACCTTCAGCTGGATGTATCTCCACCATCTGGCTGCTCTGTTCACTGTTTCTGAGCCGTGCTGCTTTTATTTACTGATCAAGAATGATTTATTTTGCTCTCAATCTTTCTCATTTTACACTGATTAGTGGTAAATGTTGCCTTTATCATTAATTTTTTGTGTTTTTTGTCACCCTGACTTTCTATTTCTGACCACAATTTCTAATAATTGTAGTTATTTGTTATTAAACTTTGACCTTCTGAGGTAACTTCACCATCAGCTGGATGTATCTCCACCATCTGGCTGCTCTGTTCACTGTTTCTGAGCCGTGCTACATTTACTTTACTGATCCAGTGGGTTTTATTTTCCTCTCAGTCTCTCTCGTCGTCTTCCTTTCATGTTGCTCAAAACTTCTCTGAACTTGAGTTTCATGTTTCTGGTCACAGCTGAGTCAGTCGAGGCAGAAGCTTGAGCAGGATTTTGAAATGAAATGAAACAACTTTTGAATAAATATCAAGATTTTAAGGAAGGATTTGGTTGGTTTCTCTAATGATGCGTTTAAGGACTGAAAATCTGGTGATTATTTGTGTTTTTTACAGTTTCTGGCTCTGATAAACGGAGTATTTTTGTTGATTTTTTAAACAGAACACCTGCTGGAGGTTTGTTGGTTTAGAGGGCCAACAGCACACTGAGGATCCGTCTCTGCTCGTATCAACAATGACCCTACACTGTTTGATTTAATTAACTAGAATCCTGCTCGAGTGCAGAGTTCCTGTGTCGTACAGCGTCCTCCCTCCAGCCAGCCGGTCCTGGAGAACCAGGCCGCAGGAGGGAAACCGCCGCCTGATAAGCGTCCTGTTGGACAAACAGCCGCTTCCTGTCACGTCCTCATGGTCCTAAAGTCCCTGCAGAGTGCCTCACCTTGAAGCACCTCCATGGGCAGCACGGTCCAGGCGTTCTGCAGGTACGAGATGTACAGGTACCGGGCCGTGTTGCAGGCCAGGCCGATGTACAGGACTCTGCAAGACAAGGATGAGGTGTCGCGTTACTGTTGGTTCGCTTCTTCAAAATAAGAGTCAAACAGTCGTTTCTTCAAAATAAGAGTCAAACAGTCGGCGGCAGAAGCAAAGTTTCATCTTAAATCAGAGCAGAAACGTAGAAATTCTGTGAAAATAAAAGCATTAAGCTGCAAGTATGGATGTTGCTCAGGTCGTGTTTGATGATTTATATTTTAAAGTGTAAAAAATGTTTTAAAAAATAACAATAATCTGCTTTTAAGTCTGACGTAACGGGTCAGAACGCTTCTTCAGACCCCAGAAACAAACAAAACATCGTCTTAACTCCACCACTATGATCACTAAAGTTGTTCCTGCAGACATGACAAAGCTAATTTATGAGTTTGAGGGAAGCTAGTTGATATTTAAAGACGATATTTTCTAAAAAACGTGAACTATAGCTGTCAACAATCACTAGAATTTAAAGTTTTCTTGAATAAAACGTAACTCTGACGTGAACGTTCTCCACCCGTAACAAAAGCTGCTACCACAAGATAAACTGATTTATCCAGTAATTGGTGAACAACTAAAACCAGCTGTTAACTATTAAATTCATCAACTATTTTTATGATTATTCAGTTTGAGGGGAAAAAAAGTCAAAGTTTTCTGGTTACAGCTTCTTAAATGTGAGTATTTTCTGTTTTTTTTCTCTTCTGTGGCGGTAAAATGAACGTTTTTAGTCGTTCTTGGGTTTTAAGAAACATTAATTAACAGTTTTTAAATAATATCTCTCATAATATCATTCCAACAAAACTGTGCCGCAAAAAAACGACATAAACCCACAAATTTATTAAAATATTTCAGGTTAGAAGTCCAGGATTTACCAGCACCATTAACTGTAGAAGATAATGAAGGTTTTTTTATTTATTTTAAAAGCAGCTAAATGAGCTTCAGGTAATTGAACGCTGTTGGAATCAGGACGTCGGTCTTTTATCGTCGCCTTATTTCTCTTAAAACTCTATAAAACAGAACCTAATACGTCCATTTAGTTCTTTAAATTAGTTTCTTGTCTGAAAAAACAACATAAAACCCGAAAAATATTTAATTTATTGTCACTTTAGACGCAGAAAACAGCAAAACTTTTACAACTGAGCAGCAGGAAACATGAAAGTTTGGCAGAAATCAAGAGGAACTTTGAATTATTTTGGTTTTGTTGTTTGCAAATTTGTAAAAACGGACGTAAACGGTTCATTTAGTGGTGTTTATACAGGATAAAAGGACTTTTTTATTCAAGGAAGAAGGGTTTTGTGCATTAACAGCTAAGCTTCCATGTGCTTAACTCCTTAAAGGCACATTTATTATCTTATCTGACGTGTGGCGCTGCAGCAGATGGCGTTCCGGCTGTGAACAGGTAGTTTAACAGGTGATTTATTAACATCCTGTCCAGACGACGTTCAACCTGCGGCGGCTCTCGACTCGCGTTCAGACTTTGCACTGAAGCAGGAAGTGTTTCTGCAGCCGAACGTCGCCGAAAACCGTCCGTTAAAGCTCGGTTTCGATATGAGAAATATTCCAAAGCAGCTTTGAAGCTCCTGAGACGGACGGAAAATCAGAAGTACGACGGTTTAACTTTTGTTTTGTCTCCTGAATAATGTCATTAAACTGAGTCAGTCCCCAAAAAAACAAAAAGAAAAAGTGAAAAATAGAAAAATTTGAAGCTAATTAGCAAGTTTAACGTCAAAGTTGAGTCAAAACTACACAACATTATATCATTTTTCTTTTTTTCTTGCAGAACAATTGAGTTATTTTTGTCTTTTTAGGACCTGAAACAAACAAACAAACAAACAAACAAACAAACATTCTAGTTGAAGCAGGGAGCGTCTCAATTCACCCTTTAGTTAAAAATGATCATAAAAAAAGCCACACAGCTTCTTAAAACGTCTTATTTTGGCTGTAAAACCACCAGAATCAGCTCCTGTCAGGATCCTGAGCAGCAGGGGTTCCTATAAAAGCTGCTGTGAGTTATTAATGAATGAGAGGCGCCTGAACGCCCCCCAGCAGGTGTGTTTGGTAGTTAATCAATGCTGCTCTAACGCTGCGTCCTTCCCTTTAACTTCACCTCCCGTTGACTCGGAGCTGCTTCGGGCTCCACGTCATGACTTTTATGAGCCTGAAATCTAACACGTTGCTCTCGAATGTCCGCTCCGGCCGCGAGCTCCGGCACAAACCCCGAGCATCAATGGAGGCTTTGTCTCCGGGACGCTCCGGCACCGAGGAGGAGGCCGGGCCGGGCCGAGCCGCTCACGCCTGAACAAACACTCGTCACCGGGCTGCAGGGTTTCCACTGGACTCACACACTCACACTAACGCTCGAGTTCTTCGTTCATCACATCGAATCGTCGTCAAGATTCCTGCACGTGTGAAATAAAAGTGGTTTCAAGGCAAGAAGACGACTACAGATGTGAAAATCTGAATGCTGTCGCTTCCTTTGGCTGTTTGTATCTGAGAAAGTAAACTCGTATTTCAACAACTTTCTGTTAAAGTCGTAGAAAAGTGAGCAGCAGAAATAAAATCAAGGTGTTCTGCTGTATTTTTGATCCAGTTATGGATAAACAGGTTTCCAAACGAGACATGTTTTTAACCCTCTGGTTGGACTCTCTAAGAAAACACCAAATCACACCATTTATTTATTAAAGGTCGAAGCCGTCAACTGTCTGGAAAAATCAACCAAATCTGAGCTTAGAACGGTCACATTTAATCAAAACCACTACGTCTTGTTCAAAAGTTCAACCATCTGCAGCAGATTCCAGCGTAAAACTAATTATTCTGCGTCTCTCAGCCGGTAGCGACTCGACAACAACTCTTATCGGCTGAACTGCAGGCAGTGTTTGAGACGACCAGAGAGGAAAATACAACCGACTGGATCGATACAATAAAAGCAGCAAGGCTCGAATTTATGGACAATACCTCCAGCACGAGTAAATATCTGTAGTGTTGTCTGTGAAGATTCTCAGTCATCCAGGTCGTGGTTATTCTGGTAGTTTAATCGTAGCAGCTGGACTTACTTGAGTTCCTTGAAGACGTTCCATCCAAGAAGCTTCATCAGGTCTGATCGACTAGTTGGGAGTTCCAGATATCCTTAAGGAGGCATTAACACCTGAGTTTCAGTTTCGCATTCGCACCTCGCCACAAAAGACCCCAATGAACCCCTTTGTGGCAGGGGGAGCATTAAGGACTCAGGAGGAGCAACAAACCCCCATTTGAAACCTAAACTCAGGTGTTAATGGATCCTTAACAATATCAGTATGTGGAACTCCCAACTAGTCAGTCAGAGCTGATGAAGCCTCTTGGATGGAACGTCTTCAAGGAACTCAAGCAAGTCCAGCTGCTACCATTAATCTACCAGAATATCTATAGTGTTTGGAGCCACCTTTAGTTTTTGGACGAAAATGTTGGGCATGTTGGTTCCAGGTTTATTTAACTTAGAACTTCTCCTCCTTCTTCCTGGTTGCTCTGCTTCCACAGATTTGCAGGACTTCACGGTGCAGAGGAAACCAGGACCCGGCAGGTTCTTACCTGACGTGTCCCACCAGCTCGATGAACTTGTGGCTGGTGAAGTAGGCGGCCAGCTCGGAGACGTGGCTGAGGATGGAGCAAACCCCGAACAGCGTGTTGGTGCCCTTCAGGTCCTCCAGGTGCCAGTACAGGAAGCTGAAGACGAAGCCGTAGCCGAAGCCCATGAACCAGGCGACGAACAGGACGGAGCTGTAGCGGACGCTGCACAGCAGCTTCAGCAGGTCGCTGTAGTGGAACTCCTGCTCGGGGCTGACGGGGGTCTGGTCCGAGGGGCTGGACTCGGGCGGCGAGGTCCGAGGGCTCGCCGAGTCCTCCACCACCTCCGGAAGCTCCTGCTGGTAGTCGCCGCCCTTTTCAAAGTAAAACTGCGTGGCCACGATGAGGGCCACGGCCATCAGCACGCCGAACACGATGAAGGCGATCCGGTAGTCGTGCAGGTAGTTGGGCGGGTCGCAGCCGGCGCCCTCGATCTCGACGCTGATGTGGGTGTGGTCGATCCAGATGCCCACCAGCAGCATGGCCACGCCCCAGCCCAGGGACCCCCACATCCGCTGAAGGCCGTAGCGGTCGCGGGCCTTGCCGAGGTACTGCAGCGTGACGGTGTCCACGATGGTGACGGCCGGCGCGCTGAAGAACTCGCCCACGATGATGACGAGCAGGATGAGCAGGAAGATGGTCTCCACCTGGTCCTTGTTGTAGACGATCTGGAGCTCCTTCTTGGAGGTCGGGGAGGGGGTGGTGGTGGTCTGCAGGGTGGTGTTGTGTACCAGCTGGGTGGTGTCGGCCGGATCCAGGGGAGCTGAGGTGGCGTTGGCGTCGTCGCTCCGCCTGAGTCTGTGCAGGACGCCGACGTACGAGTCCAGGAGCTGAGGAAGGCCAGGGAGGTCCAGGAAGCTCCGGCGGCTCCTGGTGTGGTTGGTGGAGTTGCTTGGATTGGTGGAGTTGCTCGGATTGGTGGAGTTGCTCAGATTGGTGACGTTGCTTTGAGGAGTCGTTGTCAGGGGCGGCAGTGTCGTCGTGGGAGACCCACCGATCTCCACGCACTGCATCTCGGCCGGTTTGACGAAGCCAATGCCGCAGTTGAACAGCAGCCAGCAGAGGACCGAGAACAGCAGCACGGCTTTGCCCTTCTTGAAGCGGTCGGCCACGACACCCCAGAAGGGGGCGCTGCAGAACTCGATGAAGTAGCGGATGCCGACCAGCAGCCCGCTGCGGCTGGCCGACATGCCCAGCTGCTTGTAGTAGACGGGCAGCAGCGGGTGCAGCGAGCCGTAGGCGGCGTAGAAGAAGAAGTAGAAGACCTTGGAGATGAGCAGGTGGCCGTTGATGCGGAGGCACATTCTCTCGCAGCAGTCGATGGAGTCGGGCTGCGGCGCCGGCGGCTGCTCGGGCGGAGCGTCCGAGGCCGCGACGTCGTCCGGCCGAGACATCGACAGCGTGTTGAAGGGTTCGGCCAGAACATACTTCCTCTTCTGCTCCTCCTCGTCGTCGGTCAGGATGGCAACCTTGTCGTCTGCTGCCATATCTGGAAGATAAGAAAACAAGTAGCAACCAAATGAGCGTTCAACGTCCCAGAAACACTTCAAAGCCAAAAACCTGTGAAACATCATCACAGGAAGAGGAGATGTTCAGAGCAGAGACGTTGTGGGTCATGTGTGGAGGAAACAATAAAAACACAACCAGCTCACACCGTGTTTCCGTCTCTGCCTGTAAAAGGTTTTATTCCTCTGGAGCTTTTCCAGCATCAATATTTTTTCTCTTCGTCTGGCAGAAGTCAAACAGCCAACATGGCTATAAATAGTCTTCAGAGGAGCAGTCGGAGCTTTAAATACTGCAGCTCAGTGGACCAGGTGATTGGAAACAATAGAATTAAATTCTACTTCTAATACATGAATAAAATAAAGGTTTCACACAAGACATGGTTTGAAACCGACGAGTTCAGATGTGGTGGTTCATGATCTAGACCTGGTGGTTCATGATCTAGACCTGGTGGTTCATGATCTNTTTGTGTCGTTTTGTGTCCAGTTTGTGTCGTTTTGTGTCTAGTTTTTGTCGTATTGGGTCTAGTGTCTTCTTGAGTCTTGTCTCATTTTTTTTGTGCAAGCTAGGAGACGAAAACTGTCATTAAATCGATAACGAACTCAGGGCTGCTTCACTACATGATCCAAATCCTCAGCAAAACTTTTTTTTTTTTGTTTGGTTTTAGGCTGTGGAGGCAGGAAGAGACGTGGATTTTGAAAACAGTAACGCATAGAGAGCAGAATGTGGTGAGTCAAGACTAAAAACAAAAGTAGTTAATAAATGCACATTATGACCACTAGAGGGCTTCATGGAGCGTAGAAATCTAGAAAAGCAGCAATGATTTTAGGAAGTTTACAATATTTAACTGTTTCCGAACAGTAAATGTGCAAAAAAAAAAAAGTGCTGATTAATTTGATAACAGGTTTTCTTTATATTAACTTCTAAAAACGAGAATATCTAAAATGTTTGGCTTATAAATACATCAAACTACAAAGTATGTTCTGTAATTTCTCCTTTCCAGAAATGAGACACACCTTTGCCTTCAGCCTCTCCGGTCAGACACTGGATGAAGGAGAAGATGAGGAGGATGACGAGGGAGGCCATGCCGATTCCTCTGAACGTCGCTGCAGCACCTGAAACATCACAAACTTCAACTTAACTGAACGATTCGCTGCTTTTTTAAGACGTTTTTCTACCTGAAGCAAAGCGACGAAACACCTTGAAGCTGCATTTCACATAGAAACAGTCGTACCGAAGTAGTTGACGAACACTCCCCCGACCATGGCTCCACAGCCTCGCCCCAGGCCCAGGTGGAGGCCCTGCAGGATCCCCTGAGCCGACGTCCTCAGAGCCGGCGGCACGGCGGCGCTCAGGAAGGAGATGCAGGCGGCCCAAACTGAGGCGTGCGTCACACCTGGAGGACACGGTGGGACAGAAGAGGGTCACGGCTGAAGGAAATAAACTGGACTTCACACAGACTGATTCCTCTGTGTGTGTCTCAAACAGCAACAACCCAACAAGAAACACAAAGCAGGAAGTTAGCTTCTATCACAGTGGCTAAGGCTACGCTAATGGCTCAGTTAGCTTGTCATATTGCAGCTCCGCTTCTGACATTTTGGGTTTAGTTTCTGTTATTTTTTTCTAGGTTGTGTCGATTTGTGTCAGTTTGTGTCATTTTTTGTTAAGTTTGAGTCATTTTTTTCTCTAGTTTGTGTCTTTTTGTATCTAGTTTATGTCGTTTGTGTCGATTTGTGTCAGTTTGTGTCATTTTCTTTGTCTAGTTTGTGTCGGTTTGGGTTTAGTTTGTGTTGTTTTTTTGTCTAGTTTGTGTCCTTTTGTGTCATTTTTTTGTCTAGTTTGTGTCGGTTTGGGTTTAGTTTGTGTTGTTTTGTGTCTAGTTTGTGTCATTTTTTTTGTCTAGTTTGTGTCTTTTTGTATCTAGTTTATGTCGTTTGTGTCGATTTGTGTCAGTTTGTGTCATTTTCTTTGTCTAGTTTGTGTCGGTTTGGGTTTAGTTTGTGTTGTTTTTTTGTCTAGTTTGTGTCCTTTTGTGTCATTTTTTTGTCTAGTTTGTGTCGGTTTGGGTTTAGTTTGTGTTGTTTTGTGTCTAGTTTGTGTCATTTTTTTTGTCTAGTTTGTGTCCTTTTGTGTCCTTTTGTGTCTAGTTTGTATCATTATGGGTCTAGTTTGTGTCGTTTTGGTTCTATTTGTGTCATTTTTTTGTCTAGTTTGTGTCGTTTTGGGTTTAGTTTGTGTCTCATTTTTCTTTTGTGGTTGGTGTGTGTCATTTTGTGTCTTGTTTTAGTCAGTTTGTATCTCGTTTGTGTGGTTTGTGTCTCATTTCTTGTCCTGTTTTGCTCGGTGTGACTTGTTTGTGTTGTTTTTTTTTTTGTCTTATTTGTGTCGACTTGTGCGTCGCTATTGTTAGTTAAACGAAACGTCGCCACATTAGCTCGTGTAGCTCCTCTCACAGCGGCTACGGCTACGCTAACGGCTAGCGGTTAAGTCAGAAGACAAAAAGTAAACAACATATTCCAGACAAACTGTGGATTTTCTCACTTTTAGGAGAAACAGTCAGTTGAAACATGTAAACTGTGGCTCCATTTAGTGAAGCTTAAACAGTAAATGAGCTCATAGCTGGATCATAAGTCCTCCTTTGTTCCTAAACAGCAGCAAAGCTCCAGTTTTAACAGTAAAATAAGCTAAACGATGGTAAAACTCTGGAGCGTTCGATGCTGAGGAAAAAGTTCAGATGTTCTAAAATCTGTCTGTGAAAAATCAGCCAAAGTCTCACTGTGCTGCTTTTGTTGTTTTGTCTTCACACTTTTCTTTAACTAACATTTTGCTTCTCTGAGAGCAGCTGAGCGTCTCCACGTTCGTCTTCACACTTTACTTCTCAGGGTGACCGGAGCCGAGATCGCAACACAACACGAAGGAAAATATGATCCAACGGCGGCGCCAGCAGCGACGCACAACAACAAAAAAACACAATACAGCAGTATTTATGGGCGACCAGGCCGTCTGGGGGTTTTAACACGATCAAGTTTTATATATTTATCAACTCTGATTGCCACTAATTTCACTTTATGTCATGTTATGTTTTTATAATGTTAGAAAATGTGACAATTTTAATGTTTTTTGTTTTTTTTAACCCTAATTTTCTGTGTTTTTGCTCGAACTTTATTCAGCAGTTGTTCTTTCATCCTCTTAGGTTTGTGTCTTTTTAAAAGCTGCAACAGAAACAGAGTTATTCCTGCTTTTATTACTTATTCTGAAGCATTTCTTTAGTTTTTAAAAAGTTCTCAGAGTCTTTTAGTGACTCTTGAAGTTGATTTCAAGACAAATTTTAATAAAAAAAGAATAAAAACAAGTTGGTAAATGAAGAAAAAAACTAAATATTTAAGTTTAGAGCTCCGACTTTCTTATTTTTCTGCACTTCAGCAGTTTTTTTTCTCACTAAATCGCCGCCTCATGCGTTGGTTTATGGAGCTTAAAGGTGACTTCACAGTGATTTATTCATATCTGCAAAAACAACACGTGAATCGATATTTATAATCAACAGCTGCAGGGACGCCGCAACAATCAGTAAAGTTCTATATTTCTGCACCCGAACCGACTCGCTTCCTGTTTGAGCTCAGCTTCCTGTTTGAAACCCAAAGTGGGTCACATGACCACGACGCCGGCAGCTTTCTAACATCTCAAAGCAAACGAGGGTGAAAACAGAACGCCTGTTTGAAACGGACGCTGTCGGGCTGCTGCAGACGGAGCAGGCTGAAGCCCTGAACTCGTTCTCACTTGTTTGCTCAGCGAGCCGTCGTGTTTCTTCAGGGCGGACGTCTAAAACAAATAATGCTTCACAGAGAACACGTGCTTTTCTATTGTTTTGCTTTTTCATCTGCTTACGTTTAATTTTGAGCTTTTAAATGCTGCATCAGTGAAGAAACTTTAGATTAATGCTCTTAAATCATCTATTATTTAACAACAAGCTGATGTTTTACTGATTAAACTTCCCACAGTTTCCAGTAAACTCAGAAAATAAGTGATATGAAACTGCTGAAGATTCTTGATTTTGGTCAAAAAGTTGGATTTCAAACCACAGAGCCACATCCAGGACCAGACTGATCCCTTCTGCAGGACGTAAACACAAAGTTTGTGTGTTTGTTTACACGTTGGCACCATCTGAAGTCTGCTGAATCGGCTATCTGCTCGTTGAATCGGCGTTTCCGGGTTCAAAAAGCTCCTTTAGATCCAAAAGCAAACAAACAGCGAAGCTCTGCTGAGGGTCAGAGTGATGCTGTCGCTGCAGGAGGTTGGATAAAGACAGAATGTGAAGCTAATGGAGGTTAGCATTGAGCTAGTTGGTGATTAAAGACGATATTCAACGTTCTGGTTGAGATATTTCTAAAAAACTGAAACGTACTAAATATGTACAAGCTAGGATTTGGTCTGTTTGGCTTTTTTCTTCGACCCATAATCCATTTTTGTTTGCTGGTTTACTATCTAGTACTCGACGAATGCTAAATGCAAGGTAAAAGCCACAACAATGAGCTAAAGCTGCTTCTTTTTCACCTCCAGTAGAATAAAAAAAGGAAGAAAACTCACTCCCTGACAAGCACCACTAAATGTTTTAAGGTTTAAGTGAATAATTGAGCTTTAAGGTTGATTCTCAAACAGGCAAATGAACCACAACCCTTCGAATACCAACTCGTCTTTATGAAGCGTTTAAAAGCGACGGTGGAATAATTTAACAACATGAGACATAAAGATGGTGGAAAAGCAGAGGAGGAGGTGATTAGCTGACGCCGGTGTTTGGTTAAGTGTTGCTACAGAAAAATCTTAATTCTGAGTTTAATCTCCGTAAACCCGAGTTAATCGGACCGTGATTCATCTTTGCTCCAAATGAAGGAGTGAACAGAGCAGCAGGATGACAAACGTTGTGTTGGTTTGGACTCTGATCTCCACAAACAAGAGGAAACGCTTCATTTAAAACGCAGCAGGAGCAGAAGCAGCATCATCAGAAGGTTGCTTCATCACCACCAGAAGATTAGCTGATGTGTCTGCAGAGGATCGGACGTGTACGGACGGCCGACGGCTGGAGACGGTTCTCNTGAAGGGAAATGATGGATTTTTCTGAAATTTAAGGAGTTTTCTGGTCATATGATCCACATTTATGAACTCTAGATGAAGTGTTCTTGGTTTTAAACCTGGTCTCAGTAAAATCAGCTGGTCTGGTTTGTACAGTTCAGAAGTAAACTTGGTTGGATGGAAGAAAAAAATGTGCACTTACAGGTTTACTGTCATTTGACTCTGTCAGTTACAGTGATGTATGATCTAGATTCTGTCTTGTGCCTTTGAGATGCTCTAAAAAGCTGTGAAATGCTCTTTTTTTTTTTTTTTTAAACCGTTTCTACACACGAAGTAAAACCTTGTGGAGTCTTCTGGTTCGTATAGTTCATTTGACAGCTTTAAATGGAGCGTTTTTGGTTCTAAACCTGGTCTCATGTGGTCCTGATGGACAAAAATGTGGATTTAAAGGCTTATTTTCAGTTTAAATGCAGTGATTACAGACCCTGACATGGTCTCATGTGATGTAGATGGTATAAAAAACAGGTGTTTCCACACATTCTGGAGCTTTTTGTTCATATTAAAGACATTTAACAACTTTAAATTGAGTGTTTTTGGTTCCAAACCTGGTTCTATGTGGAGAAAAAGCTGCAAAAACATCTGTTTTCTATGTAGACAAATAGAATAAATTAGTTTTGAGCCGTCTCTGGAGTGTTTCTGTTGGTATAATCCAGGTTTCAGGTGTTTTAACGCTCTGGTTTCTCATCTAAAGCTGGTCTGGTTGGTGAAATGTGTTTTAAATTGTTCATATTTATTCATAAGGCAGCTTTCAAACAGGAGCTTTAGCGGCCAGGACAGGAAACAACAGAATAAACCTGAATATTTCATATTTAAAGACAATAAAAGATGAATAAAAGACAGCACAACTAATAAATAAGATTGTGACGTATTACATGAATCAAACAGACTGTATTAAAGCAGTAAAATGAGTAAAAATGCCGTAAAATGAGTGACAGCAGCGGCGTGTTATGAGGACCGCAGCGGGTCCTCGCACCACCGCTTGGAAACCGTCCGCTGTCAGTGCGGAAGTGAGAGACGCTCGGAACAAAGCCGCAGCTCATTTTAAACGACAACAAGCCAAACTCCATTCATTTGTTGTAGAATTTAAGGAGACGTAATTAAATTAAAACCCGGACCGGAAGCGGCCGTGAAGGCAGAGACTTGATGCTTCAGTGAATGAATCCGTTTGAAGGGAATTTAAAGTCAATCAGCGGAAAAGCAGATGATCGATCTCACCTGCTCAGGTCACCGCTCCCATTAAACTATGACTGCGCAGTTTCTCTTGAATTTCTCTCTCTTCGTTCGCACATTTCTCACTGGAAAGCGTCACAATTAGCGGGTTAAACTAGCGGGTGTGTCGGTGGGTCCGCCGTCACCGCTCCATGTGTTCGTATCTCGGTGTGAATTCTCAGACTTTCTCCGGTTCTCGCCGTTTCTTTGTAATGAGAACAACAGCGGCTCGTCAAACCGGAGCTCCCACCTGTCCTCACACAGACAGTCCGTCAAGCTGCCCTCTCACCACCGTTACAGCTTCCGGAGTCATCCTCCAAAATAAACCACAGAGCGGACTATAATTATAAATAATATACAAAACATGTTATTTTATTTTTAAAGTAAATTGATGCTTTATATTTTACTATGTTATACTATATGATTATTTTAATACATTACATTACACTAAAGCACATTATATGATATATTTGAAAATAAATTACATATGTAGTAAATTATATTACACTTCAATGCTTTAGATTGTATTGTTATATTATATGTGCATTTTTAAAAATAAATTATATTACAATTCAATGCATTATACTATATATATTTTTAAATAAATTATATCATGCAATATCATTTATTTTTAATAAACTAATTTACTTTCAATAAATTATATAACATTACAATGAATTATATTAAATTGTCTTACATATATTATTTAATAAATTACATGACATTACAAATAATTATGCTATAATCTATTCCACATTTTTATAAATCATATTACACCACAATGCATTATATTGTTAAATGTATTTTAAAATAGATTATATGACACTATAGTGAACTAAATGATCTTATTTCATATTTTTTATAATTTAAATTACACAGCAACGCATTATATATATATATTTTTTATAAATTATATCACACTATAACGCTTTATATATAGAGATTTTTTTTTCTTTTCCCAAACAATTTGTATAATACTACAATAAATTACATTATATTATATTAAAATAATTAGGAACCCAGACAAATTTGAAACAGAAAAAAAAACATTAAATAAAATAAATAAAAATTTTGATTTTGTTTATAATCTTGTGCTTTAAAAACTTTCTACATAATAAAGTTCATCAAAGTAAATAAACTTCTCTCAGGTTTCTTCTTCACAGTGACTAAACTAATATTAGTTTTAATTTATTATTGATGGTTTATGGAAAATGTTTGAGCTGTTATTCATTATTTACATTTAAAACCCAACAGTGATGATATTATCCTGTTTAATATTCTATTACTAGAACTTATGTTGGGACATTTATCAAAGTAAAGCTCGTTTTTATCCAAAGAAATCGTTTAATTAATTTAAATAATAAGCAGGAGTCTCACAATTAATTAATATCTGATTATAGAACATCACCTTCTATACATTATTGATAAAAAATAAAATAACATAACATTTAAATAAGCTGGTTGCAGATTTTTTCTCTATTTTCAGATCAAACCACGAGTGGAAAAAGGAAAATGTTTAAATAACTGTTAATAAAAAACAAAAATATATAAAAATAAACAAGTATTAGAGTCCTACAGTTAATATTTATTTCAGTAATACAAACAAAAGTCTCTTTTCTCATTTCTCATTAGTTTTAACGTCAATAAATTCAACATTCAGTGGATTTCTGAGGCTTTTATTTTGTCGACACTTGCCGACTGTCTGAGGTAATTTCCGCCACTTGACGGCGCCGCGGAGCGACTCCGCCTAAACGTCTCCAGCGTGTCAATTAAAGGGAAACCTGCGCTAATGAGCGTCAAAACATTGAACAACATCCCAGTAATTCACTTTAAAGAGACACCGGGCGGCTTTCAGCGCAAAGCCGGAGCCTGAAGAGGAGGAAGTGTGGAGGTGACGGTCAATAAGAATAAAATATTAAACCAGCACAAAGAGCATCAACCTCCCTACAGACACATAAACAATAATAATAATAATAATAGTAACAATAAGGAACCACAGTGTGCTTATTTATTAGGATTATTTATCTATCATGTCCATAAATCTGTAAATGCTGCTTAGATTTAGAGAAACACAAGATAAATGTGACATTATTATAGGAAACAAATTCACCTTTAGTGTCACAAAAATGATTTAAATTGAACTTAAATCTTGATTTTGTGTCTGAAATTCCCCTTAAAGCTGCTTAATGTTGGTTTTCTACGACCGTCTGTGTTCATTTGCTTCAGTAAACTGACTGAAACCAGATTAAAACATTAAACAATCACATTTTTGACTTCTTTTTTTCTCATTTGTATGAAAATTCACTAATTCTAAAATAAAAGTGGCAGAAAAATAGATTTAATTGTCTTTAATTGTCTTTAAATGGCAAAAAATTTAGACAGAAGATCATTTAAAAGCAACAATATTCAGTTTTTTTGGAAGCTTTCGTGAATAATTCATTAAAAACAAACAGTTGTGTGAACATGAGCATGTAGGAGAGTTTGAATGATTTGTGTGACCAGGAAACAACCAACCACACCCAGCTGCTGCCACAACATGACCTGAAGTGCAGTAAAGCTTTGTTACCTGCGGGGGGCGCTGCAGACTTCTGGAGACACCTTCTGGTTTCCTGTTTAAGAAACATTTAGAAACATGAGCAGGACTTAAACAACACACAGGCTTGAGTTTAATGATGTTGTATAAAAAGCAGCACTCAGTGATGAAGACGTTTTATTATGAATCATCGGTTTGGGGACGATCGGCTGCATTCGGATGTTTCTGGAGCTCAGTTTGTGAAGAACCAGATGAAGGACCTGAACATGAGGGGTTCACAGAGTCTGAGGCTGCCGTCAGTAGTCCGACTCGTCCGACAGCTCGCCCTGCTGCGTCCAGTGCGTCCCCCTCTTCTTCTTCTTCCTCTTCCTCTCGCCCATCAGCATGGCGGCCAGCACGGTGATCACCACGGTGACGGAGATGATGAGCACGGTGACGGTCTCGGCGATGCACAGCTCCGTGTCCACGTCCATCAGCAGGTAGTCGCGCAGGACGGGCGGCGCCCTGCAGGTCAGGTTGTAGTAGTCGTCCAGGAAGAGCCTCTGGATGCTGCGCAGCTTCCGGAACACCCTCTGCAGGTCGCAGTCGCAGTTCCAGGGGTTGCCCTCCAGCAGGATGTGGGTGCTGTAGGTGTGGATGCTCAGGAAGGTCTTGAAGTAGATGGTGGACATGTGGTTGTCGGCCAGGTTGAGCAGCGTCATGCTGGTCAGCGGCTTGAACACGCCCATCTCCGTGTCGCTGATGCGGTTCCCGGCCAGGTTGAGCACCTCCAGCGAGCGCAGCATGGAGAAGATGCCGCTCCTCAGCGAGCCCAGCTGGTTGTCCTGCAGGTGCAGCTGCCGCAGGGCGCTCATGGGCGAGAAGGTCCTCACCTGGATGCTGTGGATGCTGTTGCTGCTCAGGTTGAGCCGCTGCAGCGCGTCCAGGTGCAGGAAGCTGCGGCTGTCCAGGCTGCTCAGCCGGTTGTGGGACAGCTGCAGCTCGCGCAGGAACGTCAGGCCGATGGAGAAGCCCTCGGTCAGCGTGGCGATCCGGTTCCAGCTCAGGTCCAGCTTCTGCAGGAACTCCAGCTGCGAGAAGCTGCCGTCCTCCACCAGGCTGATGCTGTTGTTCTGCAGCAGCAGCACGCGCAGCTTGCGGTTGCTGCTGAAGGAGTGGGCGCTGATGGAGGAGATGCGGTTGTCGGACAGGTCCAGCAGCTCGGTGGTGGACGGGACCCGGCCGGGCGGCTGGGTCAGCTGGGCCCCGGAGCAGATGGTGAACTTGAGCTCTCCTCGACAGTCGCAGCCCAGATCACACCAGGAGCTGTGAGACCTGCAGGACGCCTCGGTCAGCAGCAGCAGCAGCAGCAGCAGCTTCATGGCTCTGAAACAACAACAACAATCACAATAATAACAACAACAACAACAACAACAACAGGTTGGATCAGAGGCTGCATTCAGCAGACGTCACTGCTCTGATGAAACCTCTGGGTCTGATCTGGACTCTACAGTCTGTGAAGCTTCTGGTTCAACACTTGTAGAGAAACAAAACTTCTTGAAGGTGTCTCTGATGTTTGTTCTGCTCCTCCTTCATGTCAGAAGCTGCCTTCATGACCTCCATGTTTCTGGTGGAGATCTTTAAAGTCCTAAACGTGCTCCTGACTGACCGTCTCTGTTGGTTTCAAGCCGTCCGGATGTCGACCGTTACACAACGTTAATGAGTTCTCCGTTAATCAGAGCTCCTCAGGATGAAACACTAATCTGAGAGTGACAGCGTCCAGCGAGCAGCGCCACAGATCCGGAACCTTCTAGAAACACACAAACCTCTCACTGATTCTATCTGTTGTTTAATTAATGATGACTAACGACTATGTGAGATTAGTTTCAATAAAATGACTGATTTATGTGTAAAATCAGTTTTCCTGCATTTAAATCTGCAATAAAACGTCATTATTGTACAAATATTTTATTTACTTAAGAATAATTAAGGATTTAAATTGACAAATAGTCTTTAGCAGTTATTTTACAGAATTTTCCTGTTTTGTTAAATTACAGATAACTTCCAGCAAAATCACAGAAAACAGTTTAATAAGAACTTTAAACTGTAAAAAAAAAAAAAAAAAGAAGAAGAAAAAACGGACTAATAACATATAGGTTTACTGTAGTTAAATGTCCTAAATAATTACATGATTTAACAGATATTTACCATCATTTTCACAGTTTTTTACATTTTTAAATAAATATTACAGTATTGCACATTTTAAACGTATTTCTGGGACTCATGCTGCAACATTTTCATATTGTTTTTAATGTTTTTTTAATGTTTTTATACTGTTTTCTGTTAATCTGAACGTGAATCCTGCTTCTTCCACATTAATATCTCAACGCTTAGCTTTTAAAACGACAAAAAGTCTGAACGGCATCAACAAACAAACACGATGAGACGTCTGCACCAACTTATATAA
>NW_007578152.1:241919-248108 GCF_000690725.1 Stegastes partitus | reverse complement strand
AACAAACCTCCATATTATTGTTATTTATGCACATTAAACAACAAAAGTGTTCTTTATTTTTACTTCTAATTATAATTTATGCCACATGGAGGCAGGAAGGACCAGGATGAGCATCACAGAGTCATCAGTGCATTATTATCATCCAGTGTAGAAATCAGCTGATGTTCTGATGAACACTGACTTTAGATTAACGAAGCAGCGACACTCATGTCTGATATCATCATAAATATGATCACATTTAGTGGTTTTAGTCCCTGAAACAGCAGAAACGTTTGTATTAAATGTGCAAAACCAAAAGTAAAACAGAAACATAATTTAAATATTATCATTAAATAAGAAACACAACATGACAGTGTTTTAAAAACACCTTTCTGTGGCACTAAAACATGTTTCTATATGATATAAGAACATTTGTTGCTCCGTAGAACGTGTGTTTGAGCTGCAGCTGAAGGAAAACGCTGCTTGAATCTTATTTTAAGTTTATTTTTGTGGATTAAATCAACTAAAAATGACGTTTTTGTTCTTTTAAACTTGTGCAACGTCAAGTTTTTCTGCTGCAACTCGACGTCGTTTCCTTCAAATCCTGTTTGACTTTTTACATTTGGGTGAAATGAGAAGTTCAGATGGAAAAAAGTGGAAACTTCAAGTTCTTTAAAATGAGCAGAGAGGAATCGAGTTCATTCAGCTGCCTGTTTTTCTAATAATCGTCTGTTTTCAGTGTAAAAGAACAAAAAAGGTGCCGATTGGTTCCAAACAACGATAATCACATCTCTGTGGAAGATTTAAAGCCGACCGCAGAAAAGAAAAAAGTGTCAGAAGCTTTTAGAGAGTGAAGCAGATCAACAGTTTTAATCCTAAAACCTCCTTCTCCTGCCCGAAGGTCTGTTTGGATTCACAACAGACAAAAAAGACATGAAGCTGCTATTTCCCTGCACACAAACAGCCTTTAACATAAAGGTTTGTTCTTACCAGCAGCTGCTCTCCGTCCGTCTACCTGCCGTCTGTCGTCAGCAGCTGGAGACTGGACATGATGGAGGCTGCAGCTGCTCTCGGCCTGCAGGAGCCACAAAGAGGCGGCGAGCGGAGGGAGCTCGTCAATTATTCACCAGGCAGCGCTGCAGCGGTGGCGGCGGCGGCGTCCTGTTGTTGTGGGAGGAGGTTATGAGAGCAGAGCTTTAAGAGATTGAAGCCAAAGTGGGCCACGGAGCTGAGAATTAGAAGGTCTGGACGCGTCTGATTGATGGCAGGCGCAGCAGGTTGCTGCCGTTTATTTATAGGTTCAGGCTGTAATCGCAAAAAGGTGGAAACTCCAGAGTTTAACCAGGATGGGCTTTAAAATATGTCCCAACAAATACTCAGAAAATGTAAAAACGCACTTTAAATGTGTTTTTAAAGGGTGGAAATGCTTATTGTAACTGTTCAGATTATAAATAAATGAGTTTAAAGGTTAAAAAGAAAAACAAAAAAAACATTTAAAATGTAAATTCAACATTTTGTTTGTTTCAAGCTTTTTAAAAATATTAAAACACACAAAAAATTATTATTTTTTCCAAATGAACAGCAAAAGACATGTTTGAAATTATATTTAAATGATACATATAAATTATATTTGTTACTATTTTTGTTTGTTTTGTTGTTACCCGCCTTGCAAAGCATCTTTGAGTATCTTTAAAAGTGCTAAATATATGTAAGTATTATTAATATTATTATTTATTATTAAATGTTTTAAAAATGACCAAAAAAATATAAAATCGAACAAAAAACTGTTACACGTGTTTAAATATGTAAACTTTAGTTTTAATACTTTGTTATGCGAATGTTTAAAATGTTTTTTAAAAAAAGTTTAAAATATAAAAACTCAAAAATTTCTATTTTAAATTTTGAGCAAAAACACATCATTAAACAACGGACAAATATTTGTTTAAATTTTCCAAAAGAAAAACAACAAACATGTAAAATGTACAAATGTAGAGTAAAAATGTAAAAAGGATAAAAGGATAACGCAAGAATGTTTGAAAATGTAAAATGTAGGTTTAAATGTTAAAAACTGGACGACTGCACATTTAAAATGTAAAAAAAAAAAAGCATATTAATGATAACTCCATATCCTAAATGATCAAAAATGTACATTAATGCTTTAAAAAGCAAAAAGACACGTTCAAACTGTTTGAACAGGTTTAAAAATGTAAAATATACGTTGAAAACAGCATTAAAACATGTTCAGAATGAAAAAAAAACGCTTTTTACATTCTTTAGAACGGGGACACAAGAGTGTATAAAATGAAAACATCATATTTAAAAGGATCAGATGCATGTTTAAATGTAAAAAAACGGAAAAAAGAGGCAAAAACGTATCATTAAAATGCACAAAAATGCACGCTAAAGTTATTTTTAGAAAACAGGGTAAATCAAATATGTAAAAATGCATGTTTGAAATGTTTAGAACAATAAAAAAGTTAAACTGCACGTTTAAAATGTTTAAAAATGTAAAATTATTTGTTGGAAATATAACAGACATGAATGTTTGTCACCATAAATGCTGAATAATATGATGACAACAGTAAATATTGATGTGAAATTATGCATTTTAAATATTTAATCATTAATTACTTGATACTATATAATGTACTGATTACATTAATATTCGTTCTATGATGTCGACGGTTTCACATGTTTAGTACTTTAGTTGTTTGGTGTCCTAACAAGCAAACAAAGTGAAAAAGGACAAAGGTTCAGGTGATCAATGGTCTAATTAAGATAATAAATCAATAAATGAAGGAATAATGTAGAAAAAACACAAATAAGAGAAGAAAGTGAACAAACCCAGCCCAACCGGGCCCGGCTCAGTGATCTGCCCACACTGGTTCATCCTCTGGTGCTCAAACTGTGACTCTTCTTGACATTCGTGGCCAACAGCAGCCCAGATGTGATATTATTTACTCTGAACCTGTCGGTCACAGAAAGATTACATTAATACGTCCAAATCCGCAGATCAACGCTCGGCCGCCGCCTCCGGTGATTGAGGAGCCGCAGCTCGTCGCCCGGTTTGTCGTTAACCCACATTCTGTTTGGCTTTTTAGCCGAGTCACACGTTTCTGGGACGTTGGCAGCGAAAGGAGGACAAAGAGTCAAAGATGTGGAGCTTTGACTGGACTCATCAGATCATTCACCGGCTAAAGACACTGAATCACACGTTAATAATAAACATTTAACGTCAGTGAAAGTCGTTTATTCTATTTACTGATTTGAGAAAAGCTTCATCTTATATTATTAACATTCAAATAAATGCAAATGTTCACCAAAAATGCAAAACAACGCAGCTTAAATACTAATAAATTCTATTAATGAACAACTTTTGCTGATATTTGAAACCTTTGAGGAGCGTTTCACTGTTCTGGTGCTGATTATGACTCGTTTATATACTTTTGAACAAAAATAAACTTTAAAAATGTCTCATATTTTGCAAATTCATGCAAATTTCAGTGAAGCCAAAACTCTAAACTACATGTGTGAAATATTAAAGAAGCAAATAAATGTTTAGGATGTTTAAAAGGTAGAAAGACTGTTGTAGGAAATTTAAAATGCGTGTTTTAAATATTAAAATATTAAAAAAGTAAAAAAGTAAAATAAAATGAGTGTTGAGTCAACATGTAATGATGTGAAATGATTAAATATTTAACCAGAAGCTCGTTTAATAAACTAAAAGCTTTATTTCTGTTAAAAAAGTTGGATTAAATAGAAATATTAGCTGTTAACATGAAAGCTTTATATTGTATCTAAAGTTATAAAAACGTTGATGTTTTATCTAAAAAACACTGAAATCAAACCAAACATGTTGGATTCTGTTGACTTTAATTCTACTTTTAGAAAACTTCCACATTCCAGTTTTTGTTCATTCGGTCAAAACGATTCGACTCGACGGCATCACAGCTGAAGTGTTTCTGATCACGACCGTTTCACTGATTGATTGGATTAATCTATTGATTAACTGATCAGCTCCAGATGTTCAGTTTACTGTCAAAGAAACCAGAAAACATTCACGTTTAAGGAGCTGAAATCAGAGAATTTAACTTTTTTTTTTTTCTCCTTTAAAAGGACTGATCAAACTGATTCTCAGAAATGCAATCAATCAACAGCTGATCGATCGATCCCTTCACTGTCACGTTAATTTCCTGTTTATTGTCTCATTTTAAGGACTTATTGAGTCATTAATAATTTGGTACAATTAAAGTGTAATTTCATAAAATCCTCCAAAACACCCACAGAATTAAAAAAAGAGGTTGATTTATTGATCGTAGAGCTGCAGACCTAAAGTAAAAATCCATCTTTTGACGTGTAGAACATAAAAACGTTGTGTTTTTGTTTGTTTCATCTGTTTTCTGTGCTTTGTTTTGCATCCTGTTGTTTACAGAGCTGCATTCTTCCAACATCACCTCCACTGTGATCAGAGGTTCTTCTCTTTCTGTCCATTTCTGACTTTTTCTTCTTCTGTTCATCTCGTCCTCCTCCTCCCATGTTTGTAGGAAACACAAGCGGCGGGTCGTCTGTGGGAAACCCGAGCTGCAGACAGCGACGGTACAGTAGCGTTTCCTCTCACAGATATCGGGTGTCTGCTGGGATCCGGTTTCGCGGCGACCTGAATAATCGCACAACAACGGCAGCTGGAAACTCGTCGTGTTGCCCTCCCAGTGCCGCCTTAACGAGATTAGCCAGCTTCTAACGGCTTCATCACAATCAGTGTTCAGCTCTGGACGGAGTGACAAGTGTCTGTACCAAGCAAAGGATGTCACTGATGGAGCAAACACCATCAGACTTGTGTTTGCTGCTGCCACTGTTACCTGTGCGGGTCCTAATCCTCTGAACGTGGCCCCCGGATCCAGGCCTGCTCCTACAGATGTGTCCAGAGAGTCAGAGAGCAGCAGGATTACAGTAAGACAGAAATCCTCACATGAAAGCTGCCCGGCTCTCGATGAAGACGCTAATCGGTAATCCCCGTGACGGCCAGGATTACCCCCGTGTTCTGCCTTCGCCGCCGCTGCCGCCGCCACCGAGGGGAACATTACAGTCTGGCACTTCTTTATCCAGCTCACTTTCACCCGCCTTCTTGGCTGCTGCTGTTGTTTTTGTTGCTGCTGAATCAGTTCCACAGCAGCACATGAATATATTCACTTTTATCCAACACAGCTCACAGTGAGAGCTTCAGTCTGCAGGAAATAACAAAACATGTTGAACATTAACGTGTGAATGCATCTCGTCCACAACACTGACCATCAGGCTGTGGAGTGACAGCAGCAGTTGGTCCTGGTGGCCAGCAGGGGGCGCCACAGGTCTGCAGAAGACAAGGAGGCTGCAGGTTCAGGACCCTCGTCTTCCAGCACAGCGCCGCCTGCTGACCTGGACAGCTGAGGGAGAGGTGAGTTTAACGTTTGATTTCCAGGCTGTGAACAAGTCTTCAAGCACCACAGCAGCTGATGACCTGCAGCAAGACAAACTCTCAGCTGTTTGGTTCCTTAATGAAGCCGAACTCGTCACCGATGATGATTAATTACTGTCAGCGCACGACTTCAACTCCAGAGGATGTATTTGAAATGTTCAGAGCTCATCTCTCTCTCCAACCTTCCAAATATTCGTTTGAGGGCTTCATCATGCAGATTCAAGCACACAAGTTAAACTGCAGTAAAGACAGAATGTAGAGTTTTAGGTGGAATAAACCTTTAAAACTGCAAGTAGTGGGACAAAAAATAATATTCTGGATGGAATGAACCTTTAAAAATGTAATTTCTGTTGGCATAAACCTTTAAAATCATAATTTTCGGTGGAATAAACTCTTAAAACTAGAAGTACTTTGACAAAAAGTAATAGTTTGTATTGAATAAACCTTTAAAACAGTAATTTTTGGTGGAAAAAACCCTTAAATCTTAATTTTTGGTGGAGTAAACTTTTAAAACTACAAGTATTTGATAGAAAGTAATATTTTGGAAGGAATAAACCTTTAAAAATGTAATTTCTGTTGGAATAAACCATTAAAACTAGAAGTAGTTTGACAGAAAATGACATTTTGGGTGGAATAAACATTTGAAATGGTAATTTTTGGCGGAGTAACCCTTTAAAACTAGAAGTATTTTAACAGAAAATAATATTTTGGATGGAGTAAACCTTAAAAATCATAATTCTTGGTGGAATAAGCCT
>NW_007578152.1:231831-240154 GCF_000690725.1 Stegastes partitus | reverse complement strand
AGTTGGACGATGCTGTATTTTAGGTGGACTAAACCTTTAAAACTCTTCCTGTATTGACAAAAGGCAGAACTTTGGGTGGAATAAACATTTGGAAACAATCAGTCAATCTGCAGATTGACAGAAAAGCTGATTCACACATGGATCACTTGAAGGTGGGACCAAAGCTAAGCAGGTAACTCCAGATGTTCTTCTCGTTACAGACACTTTCCAGTTCCTCCTGGTGGATCTCGAGGTGTTCCAAGGCCAGATGAGATACGTAGTCCTTCCTGTGATTTCAGGTTCTTGTCCTGGTTGCCCAGAAAACCTCCAAAGGAAGTCGTCCAGGAGGCGTCCCGATCAGACGTCTGAACCACTTCAACTGGTTCCCTCTGGATGTCCAAAGTTCTCACTGTATCTTTAAGGCGGAACCCAAGGAACCCAATGACAAATGCAGCGTCAAGACTTTGCCTCGAAAGGGAGACCAGGTTCTGGTCCTGGAGCAAGAACTGAGAGTGTCTATTGAGTCTGGAAAGCTGCAGAAAGCTCATGTTTCCCTGAATTTCTACAGAGAGTGCAAAGTTGGCCTGACAGAGCATGGCAGGTTGAAATATGATGGAGTTCCTCTTAACGCTTCGATCCATCTCCAACCATAATCCAAGGACTTCTTGACACGTTTCTGTTAAAACCATCATGGACTCCAAGTTTTGGGGCGACAAGAAGAAGGAAAACTCCAAACTAAGGTACGTTTAAGTGCCTTCTTTGGGTTCAAAAAGTGGACAAAAGATGATTTTTATAGCGACGAGGCGACTCTGTTACGTAGATCCATCCTGTAACGACATTAAAGACTCTGATGGAGACTCCTGCTGAGTGTGAAGCCATTCCTCTGAATAAACATCATCGCCGCTGTCATCATCATCATCGCCACCGCTGCCATCATCCGTCTGGTTTCTAATCACCGCTGAGGTCGACAGTTCAGAGCTGCATCGAGGATTTGTCACCTTTTTTTTTCCCGTCGCAAGTTTTAGTCTTTAGATTAGCTGCACATCGTTTCTAGTCTTTGTGTGACGTTGTGTATTTTGTGAGTGTAGTAAAGCCTCACGGGGCAGAGCAGGGAAAAGGCCACAGAGGATCCGATTCATATTCACATCAGTACGACTGGAGGAAAACCTGCAGTAGTACTTCATCTACGACAGTACAGCAGCAGAGGACACCTGCTGACGTACTGCTGCTGCTGCTGAAGCTACTCAACTGCTCTCCTGCTGGAATTAAAAAGGCCAAGTTCCAGTCTTCTCCTAAATTATAGCGCAACTTTAGGGTTGAGACATGCTACGTAGAGATGTTCAGTTTTGCTATCGGGCTCAGACATGTTGTCGGTCTGCAAGATTCTGGTCAGTTTGGTAGAATTTGTTGGGATTTCTCTCAAATAAACACACCAAAAATGGAAAAAACACACCATGAATGTGACTTTTTGCTCATTTTAAACCTTAATTTCATCCAGGGTCTCACAACAGTCTGATGGGTTCTGGCCCATTCCTCCTGACAGAACTGGTGGAACTGGGTCAGGTTTGTTGGTCTCCTTGCTCCACTGATGTTCTCCAGGATGGAGATCAGGGCTTTGTGATGGCCACTCCACAGCACTGACTCTGTTGTCCTGAAGCCTCTCTGTAGCTAATCTGGAGCTATGCTGAGGGTCATTGTCCATCTGAAGACCCATTAGTGTCCAAGCTGTAACTTCCTGCTGATGTCTGGAGATGTTGCTTCAGTATCTCCACATCATGTTCTTTCCTCATGATGCCATCTACTGTGTGAAGGTCACCAGTCCCTCCACAGCATGATGCTGCCACCCCCGTGCTCCACAGCTGGGATGGTGTTCTCAGGCTTCAAGCTTCCTCCTTTTTCCTCCAGATGTACCGATGGTCATTAAGGCCAAACAGTTCAGGTTTAGTTCCATCAGACCACAGGACATGTCTCCACTGATGAAGCTCTTTGTCCCTGTGTGCATCTACAAACTGTAATTCTGGAGTGATGTCTTCTTCCTCTCTGAGCAGCCTTCCAGCCCATGTCGGTACAGGACTGGTTCCACTGTGGATAATGACTCTCTGACCAGCTTCAGCAGCATCTTCACAAGGTCTTTAGCTTCTGTTCTGTTCACACATTTCAACCAGAACACTTCATCTCTGGACACAGAACCGTCTCCTTCCTGAGTCTATGATGGCTGGACAGTCCCATGGTGGTCATACTTGATACAACAGATGAACCTTCAGGCATCTGGAAAAAAAACCTCACGTGCGATTAATTCACTACGATCTCAACTCTCGTACGTTGACGCTCTGCGACCTTTCGCGACCTTACGAATCTTGAATCCTGGGTGCCTGAAGTACTTCCTGTGTGACCTCTGACCTCCGTGTGTGTCTCCAGACGGAAGCCGCGGTCGATGAAGGAAACACCTCCGGGGGAAACTGGCAAAGGATAAAGGAGGTGTGTGTCGGAGTGAGATTGGCTGAGGACACGACACACACAGTAACACACACAGTAACACACTGAGTCTCCAGTGGTCTCTGGTTGTCAGTGTGGATCCATCAGACCAACAGGAGGGAGGCCGTGACCTCCAAACCAGCTCCTCTCCTTGGTTCGTTCCCTTCCCTCCTTCTTCTGCCGCTCCTCCGTTCATTCTCAGGCGTTGCTTCTGGTTTTGACTTCTCTTCCATCTCTTCTTCTTCTTCTTCATCTCTCCAACTTTCTTATCTCCTCTCGTTGTCTTCTTCTGATCTTTAAACCTGACTATCCACCTTCCTTTTCTTCTCCCTGCCACCCTCTACTCTCCTCATGAGGCGGTTTTTCCAAGTAACTGTCGAGCAAATTTGAAGAAAACAAGTCAACGTGAATTGGTGTCGAAATCAATCAACTAGCCGGCGTAATTCCATCAAAAGGTGGCGCTGTACGCTGCATGGCTGTTATAAACAGAAACAAATACAACTTTGTATATTTTCAAGAAGAAATGTGAAAAAGCTGTCATTGTTCTCCGATGTCAGCTACTGGCCGTGTTTCAAGTTGTCCGAAGACAAAGACAAGAGAAGAAAAAGCTGATCAGGTTCAGATTGGAACCAGAAAATGTGTTTCCATCTTTCATGAAGTCAAAAACCATCTCAAACAAGAGTAAAAACTAATAAACGGGATAAAAGAGGCCAGAAAACGCTTAAAAACCTCGAAGAAAAAGAAGAAAGAAGCAAAACTCTCTCATGTTTTGGTGGTTTCACGCCGTCCGGAGACGAAGACGACGACACAAACAGCCGATCAGTCGTGTGAGTTAATGTTGGCTACTTACTCAGAAAAGGTGTTTCCATCTTTCATGAAGCATTAACGCTTTCTGGAAAAAGTCAAAAACCAGCTCGAGCGTGCGTATAAACTATTAAACGTAGCAGAAGAAGCTGGAAAACGCTTAAAAACCTCGAAGAAAAAGAAGAAACTGCGTCCGTCTCTTAAAGAAAAATAGAAAGAAAAGTCTTCTATTAATCAGGAATGTTGTCATTGTTTGGTTTTATCTGGAGTTTAAATGAATTAAAGAAATGTGCATGAACTCTTTACCTTCTCTCCTTTAACCTCTTCCTGACTCTCCTCCTCCATCTTCATCCCTCATTCTTCTTCATTCATCGTTTCTGCTCTCGTCTCTTTTTTTTCTGCTTGTTGATCCAGTATGTAGGTCAAGGTTGTGTTTCCTGCTCTCCAGTCTGGACACACACACACACACACACACACACACCCACACACACACACTTGCAGTATTTTTGGCAGCTCAGCGTGCGATCGCCCCTTGAGATGTCAGAGCTTTTAGGTCAGAGCAGATCCGTGAGCTGCAGCAGCTTCCTGGAAAACTGAAAAAAAAAAAAAACAACCCAGCAGCGGGACGCGGACGACGCTCTGAATTATTCAGCGTATCAAAGTCAGCAAACAAAGACAAACAAACTGTCAAGTGATCACAAACTGCATTAAAGGTTTACGTTTCATCCGCGGGGTCACCTGTCGCTCCCAGAGGAGACACGATCTATGTGTGACTTGAGCTTGTTTTCTACTAATCTCTGAACAAAAACAATCATTTAGTAGCCGATTCACACAAGTCTTTTCTTTATGATTAAGTTGCTGATAACACAGAACAAAGCAGCAAAGTCACGTGGCTGCAAAACGGAAGCAGCAACAAAAGCTGCAGTTCCTCAAACGTCCACTAGAGGCTGCTTCTAAAGTCAGTGTCCATTGACCTCCATGTTAAAACCTACAACTTCACAGCAGAAATAAACACGTTTACAGCCTGGAACAAAACACGCTTTTGGTCCCTTTAGATGATTTCCTTGTTCACGACGACTGCACATGAGATGAAGATTTATATCATTTGTTTGTTTAAATTGTATTAAGGCTTAAAGTGGAGGGTTTGTGCATCTTTAGATATACTCTATGTGCAACGCATAGCCATGGATGTTGATGATCTCACACTGGAAGGCAGCAACGCTCCAACAAAGGCTCTGATAATGAACGTAAACAACGCTGGAGTTAACATACTTTAAATAACTGGCTTTGAAAGGGTTTAATGTAGAAGGAAATACGTTCAGGGTCGCACAAACTGCACTGAATGTGAACATTCACATCGAATCTATATATTTTTGAGCTGTCTTCAAAATGCTTTCTGTTTAATTAGATGTATTATATTATTAGGTAATTGTTTTAGGAGATTATGCAGTTTTTTGAGGGTGAAAACTGCATATTTTAATCATACCGTGTGTCTATAAACCCGATTAGAGGCAAGAGTTGAATATTAGAATTCTTAAATAAAAATAAACCTAATTTTACCCCGAAAAATTTATCGCACTGTAAATAAATGGACAATAGAGTAAAAAAAAAAAAAAAGAAATCCTTGTATTTAACGTACATTTTTGAGGATTATCAAGCAAATCGCGTCTAATTTTAACTCCAATATTGTTGCTTTTTTATTTATGTTTATACTGAAGTTCACATAAAATGACAGATAATAAAAAGTTAATCTATGAAACACAATTTTCCTTTGCTGTATAATATCAGAAATAAGCACCAACTCTCAGGTGGAAGTAAAAATAAAAAAACAGAAAAAGGAAGTTTTGTGCTCCTTCAGAGGGGGAGCAGTTGTTTCTGCTTCCGGCATCAATATTTGTCGACCTCTCCACCCGCCTCGCTCGCCGGGGTCGCCAAAACAAACGCACTGATCCGAGCCGTTTTGGCATATTGACGCGGCGGACGAGGTACCGTGTGTGTTGGAGGGCGGAGGTGGAAGGTCAAACCGTGCGGGTGGAGATGATCGGTGAAGCGTCACGCTGAGGGAAAACAGAGAAATGTCCTGTCAAACAGAATCACGGCACAAAGGAGGCAGAGTCCCTTCAGTCTGTTTGTTTACATGCTGATACACTCGTATCAAACCAACAACATTTCATCGGTTTCTTAGAAGATCCGGAAATCCTGCCTTTTATAACAAGACCGTGGATTATTTTTAGCAAGAAATGAAGTAAAAATGAACCTTCAAGAGCTTTACGATGCACAATACGTTTGATTAGTCGAGTGATAAAATGTGTGTTGCGATCCGTCGGTCAAACGTCTGGAACCGGCTTCGACCTGAGCGTCACACCGAAGCCGAAGCCCGAAGGCCGAACGCCGACACTCGGTAAAGGTCAGGCCGGTCGACCGCAGAGTCGCACACACATAAACACGCGCCCTCTGGAGGCTCACTGACCTTTCAGCTCGCTACATGTCGACTCCAACCGCGGCAGGTTTTCTAGTAAACAGAGCGAAAGCTGGGCCGCTGGTGCTGTCGACGGTCTGATCTGATGTGATGCAGCGGATTCATTATCTCATGAGGACGTGAGCGCTGCTGCTGTCGCTGTAGCGCAGAGGAAGAGCGAGATAAACGCCCTGAACTCTTTATCTGTGTTGAATTCAGCACTGCGAGTCAAGTTTAATGTCTTTTCTGAAACACAGTCACGTGACGGAGGATGAAGATCAGTCAGAAAGCGAACATGGGCGTCTACAATATCGCTTCAGAAGTCCCAGATTCTGGCACTAAAACTCAACCTCATCCCAAAAGTCTCAGTTTTGTGGATCCTACAACTCCAGAGCAGAGCGGACGGTGGGTGTAAACATCGTAGGATTTATGTGTTTTAAAATAAAAAGTGTGGATATGCTGTACAAGCAGATAAAAAATGGCAAAATGTAGAGACTATGTCCTCAAATTGCTGTGAAAACTACGTTATGATGTGATAAAATCCATCCAGACAACATTAATCCGCTGCTCTTCGTGCACATTTGGCACATGCTAACTGTCCAAACATGCTAACCAGCTAAACACGAAGCGTCTTCCTGCAGACTGAACCTCTAAAGGAGACGTTACTTAAAGCAGAAAGCGTCTCCTTCAGATGTTATTGAGCGGAGGCTGCGTTTAATCAAAGCTGTCTGCGAGCTGCAGCAGCCTGCAGGGAGTCGGAGCTCAGATCTGGGTTACGCTGATGGGAGGTGGAGGTTGTGATGGGGGGTGTTTCCTCCCTAAAAGCCTCCCTGCCTGTTAACACCGGCCATTAGCTCTCTGTTTAAACCTTCATGACAGCTTACGCGGCGCTCTGCTCGGCCGTCTGGACGTTTCTGTGTCACCCAGAGACTCTGGGTGTTGAATTCATGCATATCGGGGAGTTTGATTGCACACCGAGGCCAACTTTTGGTTCTTTTCTCTAATTCCGCTCTCAAACTGAGCTTTCGGTTATTTATTCATGTTTTATTGTCTCTACAACACTTTGTATGCTGAGAAGCGCCACCACAAATAAAGGCCGTGTTCATTATTGATGCAGCAGGAGTGTGTTGCACCTTGATGCAGGGCGAGGGCAGCAGGATCTGTGTGCCGGGGCGGAGCTAATGCACATCGACAGGCCGACGGGTGGAGACGGAGAGAAATCAGCGCTTCCTGCTGCAGCTCTGCATATGGACCAAGAAGAAGGAGGAGGGAACACAATCACAGACTGCAAACATGTCATCGTGATTTAACAGGAAGTTTTCCATCTAAATGCAACACAAACTCAGCCTGAGTGCGTCTCTGGTGCTCCTGGTTTGGCAGAAGGCATTGTGGGTAACGTAGGCTATAAGGAGAGGGGGATACATATTGAACAGGTTGCAGACAGAAGAGCTCGTGAAAGCAGGTCAGCGGCTCTCAGAAGCAGCACAGTGTCCATGCTCTCCATCAGGGAGCCGGCCTGAGTGGTTATAGATGGTCATTAAATATTTCATATCTTTTCTATGCAGCAGCTGCGACCGGAGGAAGTCCTGATCGAGGTGCTAAATATTGGACATCTACAGGAGCGTGGAGGCGCTCTGTCGGCTCTCCAGGTTTAAATATGCAGCAGAGTCAGGAGGAGGCTGAAACGCTGAGGTCTGAAGCCTTAAACCGTCTCAAAAGCGACTTAACCAAGCAGCTTAAGCCACTTTAACTGAACCACAGAGGTGCTTAATCAGAAAACAATCAGATTTAACTTTGGTGTAACCATGGAAACCACAAAAAGTGAATTATTTATTATTATTTAGTCATCATAGAGGGAACTGACGAGCAGTGCTGTTCATTTCAGATCTGAATTAACGCCCAAATCTGCATTTTTTTCTAATTTAAATGCAGGTAGGAAGTGAAACTGAATGGATTTTCAGTATAAAAGTCAGCTTTCCTTCCTTCGTTTGCACGTCTGATGAGATTCTAACTGAACCAGGTTTGTCTTGTGACGTTGTTTTTGTCATTTCTTTCAATAATATTGGATTTTTTGGTGTATTTTGGGTATGTTTGGATTTTAAAGAGCCCATATTGTGATTTTCCTGTTTTTTTCTTTAGTTATTCATATTTTTAAGTATCTGTAGACTTACGCGCTGCTCATTTCAAGTTCAGGCTTTTCTTCTGTGACTTATCGACGTCATCACAGCTGTCTTCTGAAATGTTTGAAACGGAAACAACTGAAAAAACTTCTCAACTTCAAAAAGTTTTTACATCTATTTGAGGCAGTTTCACTATATTGGACAAAGAATTAATGTTGAAAACAAGAGACTGAAACATCTTTTCTTTAAAAATAAGCGATCAGCTGTTTGTTTCATCGTCTTCATCATCAGACGACATGAAATAATAATCACAACATTCCCCTTTATGGTGATTCCTGAAGATTTATCTCCACGTTTCCTTCATAGATGGACACTTTCTTTTGTTTTGCTTCCTCTGTTTCTTCAACAATTTTTGGTCTGTTTTTATTTACAGCTTCTTCTACTCTGTTTATTGGAGCCGTGCAGCCTCCTGATGAGAGAATTTGAT
>NW_007578152.1:210830-231096 GCF_000690725.1 Stegastes partitus | reverse complement strand
TAGAGCAAACTTAGTTTATTCGTACTGAAGTGACCTCAATCAATCAGGTCACCATCGAATTTTGAAGATAAAAACCTGATTTCTTTATTTTTTAACATCTAATTAAGCTCACTGAGGCTGGAAATCTCAGTAGATGTCAATACATTTATCACTCCTTTGAAATAAAACAGTTACAGAGCGATGCTTTACACGTTCTGGCACCATTTAATCAACACAAGTCGTCCTCCTGTTATCTCAGTGACCGGCACGGCGGCGACGTATTCGCTCCTCGCGGCCCTCGGCTCTCCCCGCGGAGCTCGCCGTGGCGGCGGCCCGTGTGGCGCGGCGGCCCGAGGAAGCTAAAGTGGGACACACAACATCTTGCTTGGATGATTGATCACGTCACAAGGAGGCAAAGTTAACCGGCTGAAGACTGCGGGAGAAAGAAAACTCTCATAAATGATTCTGGGCGGCTCATTAAAGATGCAGAGTCGGCAGCAGACAGCGTTCTGCACTCGGAGGGGAGGCTCCGTGGGCCTTGTTCTTTTTGTCTTTCACTGATATCTCTGTTTTCTATTAGACTTTTTGTCCACATTTGTCACGATTACAGAACAAACTTGCTGTTTGTATTGTAAGATCAGGGGTTTGTTAAGATATATTTTGACGCCTGGATGCATAAAACAGAAGCTCAAACGGTGAAACAACGTGAAGCCAGTCGGCCTGAGAAACATTTCAAGCCTCGGTTCAGTGTTTCTCGCTGCTCGTCCCCAGCGGATCGCCTCTGGTGTCACTGTGCGTTTGTTTGCTTTCGGCCGGCGCGAGTTCACACATCCGCCGGTGCAAAAAGCGTAAGAAGGGAGGGAGGGGTGGGAATGGACGGCCGAGCAGCTAAAAGCCTCCTCAGGTTGTCGGTGGCGTGCCTCACTTCAGTGTTTAAAGCCTCTGAGGTTCAGTAAAGCAGCTTTCTGTGCAAACCTGACGTAAACAAAGACTCTGAGGTGTGTGTTTGTGGGGTTCAGCAGCTTATCTGCCGTTGTTCTGCCGCCTGATGCCTTCTGTCGGCCTCCTGGTGAGCTTTCACACCTTTGAGCAACATGAAGAAGAAGTCTGAGCCGTGTCTGGATTGTTTGGACCAATTACAGGATATTACGACGAGTGAAACTGAGCGAAACAAACCTTAAGTGAAAAATAGTTTGATGACATCAGAACAAGTTAACTTTCCAGGAGTTTTCTAAGAAGATGAGAAAGAGACGACGGCAGCAGTTAATAAAGGCAGAGAAGTTAAGGCACGACCAACAGGAGGTCAAACTCCCTTTTTTTGATGACCTGAAAGGCATTATGGGTAATTCTTCAATGAGCTTACCTGTTCAGGTGGAGGAGTCTTCTGCAGCTTCACCTTTACCTTCATGCAGGAGGAGCAGGAGGACACTCATCTGAAGGATCTGAACTAGTAACGAGTATTTTAAGTCGTGACACCAGAATAACAGAAGGCTGCTGAGCACACGTCTGTCTATAAACTAATCAATATTGAGGGATGTTTGAGGAGATCTGACAGCAGTGGAGCCAGAAAAAATATGTTAAAAGATGGTGGAATGCTCTAATGTTCAAAAACTAGACAAACAACAACAATTATCTGTAAAATAAGGACATTTTTAACTGATGTTAATACAGGAAAATGGTCATTTTATGGTCACACACTGCAACATTTACAGTTTTATGTAAATTAACTTTTTGTTTTGGGATTTTTAGTAGATATTCTCTGTAATTTAACAAAACAGAGATGATCTGTAAAATAACAGTTTAAAAAATGAACCTGTTTTTCAATCCTCACTGATTTTCTTTTAAATACCAGCAACTATCTGTAAAATAACATTTTTTATACAGTAAAGGAGCACGGTGGAGTTTTACAGTCAAACGCTGCAGATTTTTGACGTCAAACTCATCAAATCTGTGAAATATTAGTAAATAATGACACACACGTGAAGTCGTGTACAGGTGTGAAAGTCAGTCACCGTAACGTGAAGCCAATGAAGACACATCGTCGTCAGTGTTTAGTACATGTGCACTGGTATTTAACAATAAAAGGATTAAATTAAATAAAAGGTTTTGATCTGAAAAACACACTGAAACCAACAAAGCAACAATTCCTCTGACAGGGACGAGTAATAATTAGTTTAATCAATATTTTGATCAGAAAATGTTTGTTTTCTGTTTTTTTTTCATGAATTAAAGTGAATTAATTTATCTTTTAGCTTTGTACATTTACTTCCTGAACAAAATCTGGGATGATTTTCGTGATTTTCGTTGATCTACGAGTTAAAGCCTGAGATCCGTTATGTTGAATTATCTCCTGGTTTTTTATTTTACATGAATAAAGACATTTTCCTCACAAGCTGATGCTAAAAAGGCAAAAAATGGGGGATAAAAATTCCCCAGGATGCAGGAAATTAAGCGTTTGAGGCCTGAAAACCTCCTTAATTTTGCTTTATGTGTCTCCTGAATGTTCAAATGAAACCTAAACCCGTTAACAGGCCAAAGTTATGTTAATATAGAGACACAGTAATATAACGTCAGGCGCTAGCTGACAATAAAACAAACACCATGATGCAGAAAAGCAAACAAAAAAGGGAAGAAATGTCTCGGCTGACGTAGTGATGAACTCAAACTTCATCCTGCTTACCTAACGATCCCTGGCTGACTACCTGAACACTGGCTGACTGGGGGGGAGGTGAGGAGGTGAGGAGGGGAGCTACAGGGACACCTGGTGGGCAGGTGAGGAACCACAGGCTCTGCAAAGACAGCACAGGCGGCGTTAGTCAGAGAAAAGAGGCGGCGGTTCAGTGTGATTGCACGAAATCCTTTATTTCCAGGATCCAAGAGCACATTTCAACACACGGCTCAAAGACAAAACTGCATTTTTAAAAAAAGAAAAGAAAAGTCTTGTTAACGTACGACTACGAGCTTCGGTGATAAAAGTAGCAAAATAAAGTCTGTGGGCCTTTTTAAAAAACAACAAAACGACAAAACGGAGAGTTTGGTTTCAGAGTTGAAATGGCTGATTACAAAAGAACCTGTGGACAAAGTGGATGTCAAAGATAAAAGATGATTTTCTTTTCTTTTTAATACCAAAATGCTGCTCCAGTGTTTTTCGTAATATCTCGGAGTGAGTCTCGGCTCACTCTTATGGCACCGTACCGCTAAAGTGACAAACATGACGTTAAGATAAAACACACAACTCTTGGGAACAATATTCATACAACATGGAGTCATAAAATGCTTCTTTTTTTTTTTTCTACAAGACTACTTTCAGTGCTGGAGAAAGAGTTTGTAAGAGCAGTGATTTTAAAGTAGTGCTCGCAACAACGCCATTAAAAACACATTATATACACACGACCGCTCTTCTTTTTGTTTGTTCTTAAAGAGCTCTGAGACGCTATGAAATGTTTTTGTCTTTCACACAGCATTTGAATCTGTTTTTCTTTTTTTTATATATATATATAAGAAAAGTCAGTTTACAAAAAGAAAAACAAACGAGGCAAACCTGTAAATGCGTTTCGCTGTTCGTGCGGCGAACGTGGGCAAAATCGCTTCTCAGCACCTTTTTATCGTAGTGAAATAAAAGCTTCGTATTTGAAACGCCTTTACAGTTTTACACCAGACATTCAACGACGGAGCGACTGCAGACACGCGTGTGCTCACACGAGTCTCATTTGGTTTTTGAATTGGTGCTAAATGCTAAATGCTGTCCCGCCTTCCCCCCCTCGCTGTCTTTCAGCCTTTAAGTCGTTCATCAGAACTAACATCTACTAAAACACGACAAAGCACGACTTAGAACTGCCATCAATGTGGGCGTGGTGAGTTTTCTGTGAAATCAGAGCCGCATTTCAAATCAAAGCTTCAGAAACTATCATGTTTTTAGTCTCTGATGTCACTTCTAAAGAGTTCATGTCCACAGATGAGGTTGCTTTGAGCATGTGCAACCTTTTATAAGGACAGAAGATGGATTTAGGGATTTAAAACCCCTAAATATTAATTAGTTCCAGTTCCTCTGACTCGACATGAACACTGCTGTCTGCTTGTTCTGTCTTTAGGTGGTTTTGTTTTTTAGCTTTCACGAGCTAACGGGAGGTCTGGTGAGTAGTTCATGTGTGTGACATCAGACAGAAACAACAAAAGACTGTCTTCAGAGCAGCTGCTTTACAGTCGCAGCGATCTGGAGGAGCAGCGTGGATGATGTTTGATCTGAAGCCCCTTTCAGACATTCTTTTGCAGTAGAGATAGACAGGAAAGGGGGGAGAATGAGGAGAGACCTGTAGCAAAGGGTCGTGAGCGGGAGTCGAACCCACGACCGCTGCGTCGGGGACTGTAGCCCCTGTTTATGGGTCGCCCGCTCAGCTAGGTGAGCTATAGGGGCGTTAAAAAGTGGTTTCTTGGAAGGTTATTTTAACAAATTCCTAGAGAGCAAAAGCTGCAATTTGCTGCCAGAGTTGCAGAAAAACTTTTTTATTGTTCTACAAGAGAAATGCCAATTTAAAAAGTTTATAATTACCTGCCATGGGATTTGTATGAATTAAAGAGAGCTATAACTCATTAATTAGACAAATTAAATCATTTGTTCCTCAGGTTGAGCTCCATAGTTTAATTTAACTGCTAACAGTTGGATTATTATGACACGTGGACAGAACTTTGAGTGTTTAGGAAATCAGAAATAAACCGGTTTGATGAACTTTCTCTTCGTTTAGACTAAATGTCGTCACTTTAACGAAGCAGCAAAGTTACGTGTCTCATGTCTGAAAAGGGGGCTGCACGGTGACGCAGTTGGTTAGCACTGTTGCCTCGCAGCTAGAAGGTCGCCGGTTGGCGTCCCGGTGAGGACACCCGGGATCTTCCTGTGTGGAGTCTCCATGTTCTTCCCCTGCAGCGTGGGTTCTCTCCGGGTTCTCCGGCTTCCTCCCACAGTCCAGAAACATGTTGAGGTTAATTGGTGATTCTAAATTGTCCGTAGGTGTGAATGTGAGTGTGCTTGGTTGTCTGTCTCTAAGTGTAGCCCTGTGATAGACTGGTTACCTGTCCAGGTGAACCTGCCTTCACCCTGAGTCAGCTGGGATAGACTCCAGCCCCCCATGACCCAAGTGAGGATTAAGCGGTGTGTAGATGGATGGATGTCTGAAAAGGGCTTCAGTCATGTGGGGAAAGTTTTATATGTTTGTCTGAAAAGAACAGGAAGCCTCCTCAGAGCGAACAGTCTGTTAGTTCTGTTGGTTTGATGAAAACATCACACGGGAACCGTTAATTAACTGTTCCTACATGTTTCTGGATAATTGTTCTCCACACATGCGCAGAACGGCCAAACATGGACATAAAAAGAGAACAAATCCGGCCCGCATGCGAGCGCAGATGTCTCCTCAATCGTAGAAAATCTCCTTTGTTATTACAGGAAAACAAAACTTAAGAATAACTTCCATGCACTTCCTCTCCCGCCTTCACTTCTAATCAATTATTTACAATTAGGTCCTTAATGGATTAGTGTGTGTGCGTGTAAGTGCATTCAGTGTTTCCCACACGACACGACTGCAGGATGAAGTAAGTGGGCGTCTGACTGGCCGAGGCCGCCCAGACAAGGCATTAACGGGAGATTTTCACACTGTCTCCGGTCAGGAAACTAAAATGCTTTTTGATGTTTGATTTCGGTGCCACTGACGGACAAATCAGACGCTTCCTGATTACGTACGTGTAAGTGCACGACATCATTGTAAACCTCGAACAGGCTAAAATGCAGCATTAGGATAAACGTGGTGATGCCGCGGCCACAGAGGCAACGTGGTTTTTCTGTGGCAGCAGCAATAAATAAAAACCTTTCGGATGCTCGTTCTTTGATTTCTTTTTTTTTTTTAAATCCTTTTTAAACAATATTAACCATAAGGATGAAATGCTTAGTTGTCGACACGTAAAGCACCAGGACGACTCTACTAACCCTACGTTTCTTCTACACCTAGGTGACAAACAAACACGGACATTTAAATAATCTGTTGGTGTGTTCGATCCGAGAATCCAAATCTCACGGCTGTTAGTATAAACGTCTTCTAGGAAATGCTCCTCCTCCACCGCCGAAGCGTTCACATTCGAATACCAGCAGCATGTTGAGTAGCTGTCGCGCTAATGGAAGCAGCTCGTTCTTACGCTCCTGTCAGGTATTTTGGCTCGTAGGGCGATTTAAATCACTTCCTGTCACGTGGCTGTGGACCATTTTTAGCACAATTCTGAGGGAGAATATTTCCTACTTTAAGAGGGTGGACGAATGAGAAATAAATAACAGTCTAGTTGTAGTTTGGGCTGTGGTGTCTCATCCAAACTGATTCTGATTGGTCGGACGAGGATGAATCCAGTATTTTCTCTGGTTGTACTCTAGAAGTCTGGTTCAGATACATGCAGCTGTTCACTGGTTATTTAAATGATCTCTGACTCAAGTTTAAACCAACGATGTGGTTAAAAATGGTCAGCAGTCACGTGAAGGACGTCGTTTTAAATCACCTTTAACGGCCTTTTTTTTTGACCACTGTTGTCTCTTCGTAGCTTCTCTTCAGGACTTTAAATCGTGTATTTACAAATCAGGAAGTGATGAGTTTTGGCTTGAGAGCGTAGATCCAGTCAGGCTCGTGTTCCTGACAGATTTGAATCCAGACATGGAAACGTTCAGTGAGAGCACGAACAGTCGTTATAACACAGTGACATTAACAGATTGTCTTTTCTTCACCGTTTTCAGGTGACTTGTGTTTCTGAGTAGCACAGACGAAACCAAATGCTCTGAGAGAGAACCTGATCAGAGGTCTGTAGTGGAACAGAGTTTAACTTCAGTCTGTAGAGATCGTCCCTCTCTCTTAGTTCCTTCTCTACCTTCTCTTTTCTTCTGGCCTCCACTGACTCTTGGCCTTCGTCCCCTCAGAGGAAGAATCCAGACTTCTGGGGGTCCTGTAGCGCAGGGAGTCCGTCGGGGCACGAAACGGGAATGTCGCCCGTCGCCACTGCGTTTCCGTTGGGCATCAGACACGTCCTGACGTACGCGGCGTTGGCTGCGCTGAGGAGGCAGCCGTTCTCCAGCTGGAAAACAAAGCAAGGCGGTTACAGGATGAGGAATAGTCGTGTGTTTCATCTTTAGTGTAATTTCTGCTTGAGAAAATGTAAATGCACCAATAAAACCCAGACAGCAGCACGACCACGAAAATACATGAAATACGGAAATGTGAATCAATATCTGTTGGCAGGTTTTCTTTAAGAATTCAGCCTCTACGGAGCAGGCAACGGGAATAAAAACAGGATTTTAAACGTTCCAACACACTTTGAACTAATGCTCGTGTGACGTGTGGAAAAATTAACCAAATCTAAGCTTTCAAACTTTATCGTTCATCAAAATCTCAGTGTCTTATTTTAAAAATCACCAAAATTATCACCAGATTTTGCAAACAAAAATAAAAATTAAGAGAGTAGAGAAGTATGGAAGCAAACTACAGAGACAAAGAGGAAACTAAAACATACTGAAGCAATGAAATAAACGAAGCGTGGCTCGAGGAACACTTTCAGGACGATACGTTCAGCGTGGTGAAGGCAGTTTTCCAGAGTGGATGAGCAGACGAGTGAGAAAAACGTTTTCCAGTAATGGGCAGTTTTGTTTTGTGATTTTTGTCGAATATATAATTAAAGACATTCAGCTTTTGTTTTTCTTTTTGATGATTTATGGCATTATAGTTATGTCACGCTGCACCTAAGACTCCTCTGAGTTCTCTGTCCTTCTTCGTGATTGTTCTGTTTCCACTGAGGTGCAGGACTTTATATCGCAGAGGAAACACGTGAAAATAGTTTAAAAAACGCTCAGAAACTGCTTGGGTATCAGATGGTTAAATCATGTGCACACAGATGGAGGACAATAATGTGAAATGCTTCGTATATTAAGATGAAGTTTGATTGTGCAGCTACGTGCCAACATGTTCAGGCGTTTTGTTTTTTAACCCTGAGTGCTGTCTTGCAGGTTGTATTCAAATCATGTCTCTTATTTTGAAATGAAACGTCAAAATAACCTAATTATCAACCACGAAGCCTCTCATTAATACACTAGATGATGAATATTAGCTGGTTTAGAGGCTTTGAACCATTTACAATGTGTGATCTCTGCATAAGGATCACAGTTATGGAGTCACCGTTGACCTTAATCACACGAAGCAGGTCGGGTCAGGAGGTAAGCACCGAGCAACAGATGTTTGGTGGGCAGACCTGGAGTCCTGAGAGGCACCATGACAGGAGGAGGAAGAGGAGCAAGGAAGGAAGGAGGGGAGGGAGCGAGGAAGGAGGAGGGAGGAGGGAGGAGGGAGGAGTGTCCTGCAGCACGTCGCTGTTGTGATGACTGAGATCATAGCGGCTGTAATCCCCTTTAGTCTAAACAGATTAGGCTGTTTGTCACCTGGTCAGCATCAACTTCTTCGTTCCTGTCAGAGAACGCGGTTCAAACCGATTTCCAAACAACTTTTAAATGTGAAGCAGGCGCAGTGCAGAATAGAGAGCGGTAACTACGAGCAGCAGGCCTCTATCTGGTGTGTCGTCAGCTTCCTGGTTGATTTTACCTCCAACTTTAGCACCATGATCGATCCTCAAACAGCATGTTCCCTGATTTAGACAGAATTCTTCACCTTTTCCTGCCATTTCTGACCATTTCACAAACAAAAATGTCTCTCACGATTGAGAAAATGAAACTCCAGTTAACAAAACTCCTTAGAAATGTTTTACTTTTTTAAAATTTCAGTTCCTATCTCGCTGGCACAGATGATCCTCCTCCAGTAACGACTAAAACCTCTTTGCAGGGGAACCGTGTACATTGTAATGCGGGATACTCTACTTGTATTTATTATTCATAACTCATACCCTCCTCCATTTTACAGCTGCTCATAATACGCTGTTCAATCTGTCGGAGAGCATCAGATAAATATAGTTTCAGTGCTTTATATATATATAGAAATGTGTACGTTCTTCACATCCAGAGACGTTTGTTAAATCTACGTGGAGCGGAGCTGCTTCTACCCGAGCCCAGTGCATCGCTGCCCCTCTTCCACCCTGCGTTCACAGCATTAGGTAATGATGACAGACCAATTGTAGGTCAGCACCGCTCATGCTTGACTGGCCAGCCTGCCAGTATTTTTCTTTCAGCGGCAGCCACTGACCCTGAAGAATAACAGTGGAGGCTGAATGGGGCGGGGATGAATGGATGCCTGCTGGGGTCGTCCATCTCCGGGGCCGGCCGCGGACCATCCCGACCTTATTCTATTCATTATTGTACTCTTTCTCACTACTGCCGCTTTGCCGTTCGGTGCTCTCGGCGGCCCATTCCCTCCTATCTCATTGTGTCTCTTTTGTTATCGCCGAGTTTGTTTGTCACTCTAAACACCAGCGATGCTCCTCATGCTCGGATAAACAGACAATCACGCAGAAAAAAAGATGGAGGAGAGTCCAAAGATGGATCTTTTATAACACACCAGCTGCATGTTGTGACTGAGGGACTGTTTGTGGATCTGCAGCTCCTGACACATTCCTGGTCTGAATCCTGCTTCAGACTCAGATCTGGCAGCACTGGCTGGCGAGGTCTCGTTACCTCGTTATGTTTTACGATGGGAACTTCTCTGGACCTCCAACTACGCTCCTCTTTGTACTCGCACTGATTAGCGTTTTTGGGATGACATTCTGCAGGCCTCGCTGCTCTGTCATTAGTGGAAAAAGTTGTAGTTGGACTTTAAAGACAAATTCCTGCTTCCCCTGAACATTATACAGTCTCATTAGGGAAACCAAATGATGTTAATGGGATGTGAGTTCTGGATCCAGCAGTCCAACGAAACACAATTAGTTTTGCACAACGGTTTGTAAAGCAAACGTTCTTGATTCTTTCTGTTTTCTTCCTTTACTGCAGCTACTTGAGCTGACAGTTTGTTGGGCACAGATACTTTCCGTGTTGGTGTATCTGCACATTATTCCCTCCGCTCATCATTTAGTTCAGGAAAGTGACAACAC
The DNA here is from genome assembly GCF_000690725.1 of Stegastes partitus. Classification (NCBI taxonomy): domain Eukaryota; kingdom Metazoa; phylum Chordata; class Actinopteri; family Pomacentridae; genus Stegastes; species Stegastes partitus. Next base: position 221,070 of record NW_007578152.1, on the reverse strand, counting down.
TCATCAGCACAAGACTAAAACATTCACATCTGGGACGCTGGAATCCACCACAGAGCCGCAGATCAAGTTTCTGTCAATCAGCTAATCAGTTGATTGACTTCTGCTCTACATCATAGCAAACTAGTGAATCATGATCCTCAGTTAAACCTTTTCCTTGTGCTTTCTGTTTAGCTGCTCGGTTAGCTTCGGCATCTGCTGGAGAAAGACGAACATTTCTTTCTTCACATGTTCTAATTTTCTTTTAAAGATTTGTGCAAATTCAGCAGCAGCAGAAGTTATTTCATGACTGTTTGTCTCTGGCCTCGTGTAAAATCACACGCTGTAAGTCAGCTAAACACCCAGCACCAATAAAACCGCCTCCCACACAACTTCTCCTGAACTGGTAAATCCCTCGACTTATACCGACTATATTGTCGGGCCGTGTTGCGCTGACCCATCTCCCCCTTGTCTTATTTACATGGCTTGTCTGGTCGCATCATCACAGTTTACACTGAGCTCCATGAAAGCCGGAGGCTTTTGTGTGCTGACTCGGAAAAAAAATCAATTTCCATGACAGTGAAAGAGAACAGCACAGGGTTGAAGAGTCGGGGTTGTGGATCCTGCAGCCCTGGGTTTGTTGATGTTCGCGGATATTTGAGGCCAACGCGGACTTCAGGCCTCGTCAACAGACTCGAGTCGAGAGTCCGGCTCCCAGACCAAACAGTTCTGAGGAGAACTGGCAGCTTTGGTCCTTTTGAGATGCTGAGAATGAAGACGGAACAGGTCCGACACAAGACAGGCGCTCTGAGAGGGATTTAAGTTTCAGGACGACTGCTGAGGGAGGGGAGAGCATTACTCACCTCCCCACAGCCAGGGAACACAAGCCTGGTTTTCATGGGACCAGTATGGTGGGGGGACTTTAAATGGAAGGAAATTACCCTCCGACATCTGAGTTTAATGAAGGATAATGACACCTGCACAAATCATTGTCATCCTGTGTTAAACTCAACGATATCAAGATTTATAATTAAGCAAGTTCTGGTGAAATGTGTTTGAAAAGGAAGAGAAACTACACTGAAAGGTACTCAGGTGTCATTTTTAGCCCTATTTGCACAAGAATATGATCATAAATATTAATTTGTACCTACCACCCTTCACTAAACACAGAGGTCCTGTGATAATACTGGTCCCGTGTAAATCAGTATCTCTGTGATGTGAGTTGTAGTTTTCTCAACATCTTCTTTCTGCCTCTTTCTCGCTCCACAATTATGGAGGTTGGCAACTATGAAGGAAAGTCTGGACAACATTCTCAGGTCATGTCAGTCATCTCTAATCCCTCGAGGAACCCAGGTAATACTAGTCTTGTGCAAACAGGTCTTTTGACCCATTTCATTTCATGCCTCCAGAACTATGATGTCCTTGTATTCAGGAATGTGAAATATGAGCCTTAAACTGAAAAGAACTCAGTATACAGACGTACCTTGTGCTTCAGACTGAATTTAAATTGTTATTTTCCGAGCTCTGGACCAGACTGTTTGTGTCTCTGTTGGTCTTACCTTGCTGTGGGTGGAGTCCTGCGTGGCGTTGAACACGCTGTAGGCCTCTAAAGATGGCCGGCTGTGCTGCGGCTGCGACAGAGCCAGTAGCTGCTCTAACTCCAGTGCAGAGCTCTGGGTGGGACACGGGGGCAAACAAGACGGAGGAACCTGAGTCTGCTGCAACATGTGCTGCTGCTGCTGCTGGTGTTTCTGGTGAGCCTGCAGCTGGTAGGGCTGCGTGGTGGCCACCAGGCTCTGGTAGTGACAAACGTCCTGGACGCTCAGGCAGTTCAGGGCCGTGCTGCCTGCGTGCGGCATGTTGGAAAGACTGTAGTCTGTGTGACCAACCTCCACGTTTGGGGGAAAAGCCGCGTGTCCAGTTTGGACGTAAGATCCGTTCGTCATCAGTCCGAGCTGGTTCTGGAAACCCGACAGCAACGTGCTCTCGCTGTTGACCTGCTGGTGGGACTGGAGGTGGACTGAGTGCTGGTCCTGCTGGAGCTGCCACTGCTGGCTCGACTCCAGAAGTGAGTTGAGGTGTTTGTGTTCACCGTTCAGCTGCGTGGCTTCCGGCGCAGGATGAGGGTGCTGGTGGGTGTGGTTGATGGGAGGCTGGTGGTTCTCCGCCGTTATCGCCCAGTGACTGTTGGGAATCCCAGTCGGGTTGTTTGAGTTCACTGTTCCGGGCTGAATCTGTCCCGTTGGAGCTGAACTGATGTGCTGCTGCATCTGCTGCGACAGCTGGACGATGGGCTGCCTGCTGCTGGGAGGAGCTGCAACGACGGCAGGCGTCAAACACGTCTGCTGGGAGACGCTTTGGGCTGATTCTGGGTTTGACGGCTGGCTTGAAGGTCCGAATCCACTTCTGTCCCCTCGTTCCTCCGCCCCAGCTCCACCCTCCAGAGAGTCGTGGATGTAGGAGAGGATTTCGTTGTTGGTGAGAAGGTCGCTGAGTGTTGGGATGTGGTTGGGGTCCAGCTCCACCTGGATCATCCTCTCATCCAGCAGCAGCAGCTCCAGATCTTCAGCATTCAGGCCCAGGTTCTCCAGGGCGCTGAAGAGCTCGCTGTTGGAGCACGTTTCCCCTCCGTCCAGAGACAGAGAGTCCAGGGTGGCCAGCAGCGGATCAAAACTGGAGCTTTTACCGTTGCATCGCCCCGCCTCCCCGTTAGATACGAGCTGCCAGCCGTCGCCCCCTAACAGGCCTCCGATGCCGTCAGTCTTGCTTTGCTGTTCGCTAAAAAGGCTGCTGTGGTAGGACATCTTGGGCTCCATGTCGGGCTGGCAGACGTACACGGACTCATCCTGGCTCATCAGCGCCCCCAGCAGGGACTTTGGGTCCAGTTCATCTGAAGAGCTCTTGTCCACTTTGCCCTTCTTGGACTTGCTGCCTTTGGCTTTGCCCTGGAAGGAGTCAGGGAAGCCATGCAGCGGATAGCTGGTCTGGTAGAGGAGAGCCTCTCCGGTGGCAAAGGTGAAGGGATGTTGCATAGATCGCTTCCTCAGGTGCTCCCCTCCTTCCTCGTCCCTGTGGACAAACAGAGAAGAAATCAACAGACGAATGGAGCAAAGTTTAACAGTCACACTAGAATGGAGCAGCACTCACACCAAAGGCCTCTGGGTGGCGATGATGTAGTCCGGCTTGCCGTTCTTGTAGACCAGTCTGGCGTTGGCCTGGACCCACTTCCACCGGTTGTCCTTGGTGAGCAGCCTGAAGACGGTGAGGCCGCTCTCGCCCGTCTTTATCACTGCAATCACATCAGACGACACATTGGAGGCTCCGTGTCGCTGCTGTTTACGGTCTGGCCGCCCCGCACTGTGCACTCACTCACGCTGCATTTGCTCAGTGGGGCGTGCTGCCGGATGGAGGCTTCATGTTGATGTTCGCTTTGGCTACATGCACATGTTACGAGTCCTGTTTGCACACATTTATGCAGCACAACACACAAACACAGCACCGCAGCCGTACCTCCCCTAATCCCCCTTCCCCTCGGCTCAGCGTTCAGGCTGTCAGAGTGTGTAATTGTGGAGCAGGTTGTGTTTCTGCGCTGTCTAGTTTCTGAACAAACGTCAAAGTGAAGCACAGTTTCAGGTGCAAACCAGCGGGAGCTGCTTCCTCATAGACACCATCAACAGCTGAACATTTGGGCAGCAGCCAACCAATGCTGTCCCCTCTGAACGCATCGACACCTCGTAACCACAACAACTGAACGTGTTTTATCAGGCGATGAAACTTATCTGTGCATGTGAATCCCAGTTTTAGTGTCCAGAGACGGTTTATGATGATCAGCTGTACAATCAGGCTGCTGTCCGTCATGTATGATTATAAATACGGATTAATTATGAACAGAAATCCAGTCAGGTCAGAGAGAACCATTCAGCTGCAGTAGTTGTATTGTTAGCTTGTCAAGAAAAACAATCCAGTGTAATCAGCCTTTAATACTGACACACAGAAATGTTTATCAGTCGCTCCTCTCCTGTCTCATGCTGCTTAACGATCATAACAGTTTTTTACTTGTTTAGTGGCATTCCTGATTCATTTACTCCCATCCTTTTATATTTTTCTTATTGCTTCTCATCCTTCATAGCTGCAGCTACAAACATTCTTGGTGATACTTTGTGGTTCCCTCTGTTGGTATTTCAGCTTTACTGCAGTCATGTGTTTGGGGGGAAATATCCAAACATGATGAAACTAGATGTAAGCTTTCTGTGGCTCACGTCGATTTGTCCACAAAGGGCGAAGCTGTAGGTTCACTCAGCCTCCTGTAATGTGTCCAAGCTGCTGCATCGGCAGTCACGCTGCAATCTCAGCAGAAGCTGCACATTTGAGTCATTTCCTAATTTGTTCTTCAGCTGAACTGTGTCAACAACAGTAAAAGTTTAATGACTGTACGATGTTTCCGAAGTCATGGAGTAACTGTGAACTCATGATCGACCAAAGTAATTGTGATTTTTACCAATAGTCTCCCCAGTTAGCCCCCAGCTTTGTTTCTGTGTGTACAGTTTCACTCCACGCTGCATATTTTTAGCAGTAAAACCCACAAGCGGCTGACCTTTACAACAAACTGCAGTATTCATGCCTGTGGACGACTCTTCTCTTTATCTGAATGGAAAACAAACTCTGTGACCGATAAAGTTACTGAACAGCTGCATCACTTTCCTTTTTGTCACACTTTATTTGTGACTATTTACATTTATTCTACAAGGGAAATGAGAAATAACAAATAAAGCACTGAGTGGAGTCTCTTCTGTAACTCTGTCAGCTCTGTCCTTGGCTTAATCCAAACTGACATAAAGCAGCATCCTTGTCATTTTCCTCCCTCTTATCACAGGACTAAATCTCTACTATTGTCCACCTGATCATCTGTACTGACTCTACGTAAAGCTGAGCTGGTGGAAATCTGCTGCTCAGTTTTAGAGCATTAATGTAAATGATTAACACGACTATCCAGATGTATTAACTTTTTATAGGACACACAGTTTCCTGAGTCTGTTTCAAACATCCTCGTGTTTCTTTGGCTTTTTAAAAAAAAAAAAAAAATCTCTTTTGAATAATAAATGACTCAGCTGCATCCGCCCTTCCTCCAAATTAACAAAGAAGAAAACCTCCAAACATTCAAAGAGGCCCCTCACAAACATCATGCCTCACACTGAGTGAATTTCTTTCTACCACTCCGGACATCACGTCCAGTTTTATGAGGCATAACCAGAATCTGTTTCTCTGTCTGCCTGTTTGTGTCTGTGTGCTTCCCATCTGTGCATGCATCAGAGCATGCTGAATATGTATGTGTCTCTGCGTTATATGTTTCCATATGAATGTCTTTCTGTATGCATGACTACATGCATACACTGTGTGTGTTTGTGTGCGAGCATGTCTGGTGATGCGGGCGTTGAGGGCGCCATGGTAACGACTAACCGGGTCATCCGGTACACGAGCTAAGTAGGACACTTGACTCTCGCTCTGCGATTTCCTCCATCAACAGCACAGAGACACACACAGCGTTTGTTTGTTTGTTTGTTTGTTGTTTGTGTACGAATGCAATGCTGAGCCAAACACAACACAGGGGTCAGTACGCTCTGCAGGAAATAGACTGATCCTGGATGAGTTTAAAGCTGGGAAAGTCTCTAATGGTGATATTAAAATACCAATGAATAACCCAGTCTAATTAACACCAGCGTGTTTCCAGGCCTCTGAGTTCTGTGTTGGACTAAAATAGATGTGTGGGTGATGGTCAGGTGGTTAGTGTGTCAGACTTCTTCCTCTGATCGAGCTGTTTGGACCGGGCCAGTTAAAAGGTGCTGGATGTATCTTATGGGTTTGGTCACCAGAACACTAAATTCTATCCCACAACAGTTTTCTATCTTTAAGTTTATAATGTGATTTGTGTTTTATGTTGAATGAAGGAAAATGACAACAAAAAAAGAAAAGACGACAGCTTTACTGTTGGATATGAAGTTTTGCTAATTGCCCCGGAGCACCTGGGCGGGGGCTGCTGATGGAGGTTTGATAAACTCCAGTCATTTGCACCAGTAACCTTTTAGTCTCACACGTGCTTCACTAAATGTATTGGGTGTAGTTGACCGTACAGAGCAGGAGAGCAGCTGTGACTTACTCCGTACGTGGTTGTCGGCGCAGTGCAGCATGTCGGCGGCGTGGATGAACTGGTATCCTGAACCATAGACTCTCAGCTCCGCCTCGGTGTAGCCCAGGACTATTTTACCCCTGAAGGAAAAAAAGATTCACAAACATGTACTAAATAATTAGGAAAAAAAGTTGAGTGTAATTGCAGAGCATCGTTTCAGGTTTCGACGTACTTTGCGTCACAAGCCATGGGCGTGAAGTCGAGCTTGTGTTTGGTCCTGAAGATCATGTTCCTCGTGCGGATCTCCAGGATGGCTGGAGGCTGCAGGGGCGTAGCGATGGCGAACAGGGCGAGCTGAGGCGGGCTGCTGGCCTCGCTGTCACACTGCTGGCGGCTCTGGCCGTGGAGGAACTTCAGCCTGCCCTGGATGTTCAGCGCCTAAGGAGGAGTCCATTAAGTCATTTTGTTGCTGAATTTGAGGCGTGAACATCATCATCTTAAAAGCAGCGAGACAAATGAGAGAGCACTGAGTCATCTTTTAAAACCTCCCGTTCGGCTGCCTCTCATTTTTCTTCTCTCCCTCGGAGACGACTGCATCGAGCTTCCACAGAGGACACGTAAGTGCTGTTTCCTTCGCTCCCTGTCAAGCACCATCAGTCTTATTTATCCTGCTGGGTAATGTAGAGCGCAAAACCACTTCAGAATACACTGTAAACACACTGGATGCACTGGTGTCTCTGACTGAAAATCCCTCCAGTCAGACTCCCTCTGGTCACATGACTCTTAAAGTAACCGGCTCGGGGACACGGAGCTCCGATGTGTTTTCTGAGGTCTGCTTCAGAGAAAATGAGACTGATTATCATTATCGTTTGCATTCTCTGTATCAGCCTTCACACTCTGGAGCGGGTTCTGACAGCACACTGATACTCCCATGAAGGTACCTAGACTTTAATGACCTCTGGTTTCCAGACCTTTCGGTGGTCACCACATCATCCTCCCTTTCGGCTTCTACCAAACTTTACCAAACATGTCTTCATGGACTAACACACATAACGAAGAGCGCATAATTATCACCTCATTTTACTCGGTTACGAGAAGACATGACCTTTTCTCTTTTCTCACGCGTTTTTATTAGCCTTTTTAATTGATGCGTTTCTTACGAGCAAAGCAGCAACTGGCACAGCTTCCAGCCAGATGTAACCAGCATCACTCTAAATGTTTCCCACTTCGCCTTGTCTGCTTTTAGAACAGAGAAAAATATCTTTAACATCGACACCAAGACAGACAAAAGAAGCTGCTTTGGGAAACTTTCAACTCCCAGAACTCCAGGCAGATGAGAGGTGGCCCGACTGTTTACAGGAACAACACCGGTATCGGCCCTTTCAGGCTTTTGGTTTCCATTGTGGTGTAGCTTCAACAAGCTAACTCCAAGTGCACCAACACAAACAAACAGTAGCTCTAAGAGCAGGTTGGAAACAGAAGAACAGAGGTTTCTTATGTTGATAGCGACATTTGAAAGGACAAAACTTGACTGAGAGGGCATGAAAAATGCTGCATGGCGTCCTCTCCCAGTTCGACCAATCAGGGTTGAGATCTACACAGCAGTCTCTCAGGGCTGCTCAAGAGTAGGTACAACTTCCTCCCCTGAAAATGGCAGGAAAGAGGCTCTACAGGGGCGGTTCTCACACTTAGACCTAACCTAAACGCTCCTGAAGTGGACAGCAGCTCGTTAACGATGGAGAACCCAAAGCACGCTGTGGAGAAACCTTCTGGCAGCGTGTTGATGACATTAGCTCAGGGGTGTCCAATCCTGGTCCTCGAGGGCCACAGTCCTGCATGTTCTAGATGTTCCCTTCTTCCAACACACCTGATTCAAATGATCAGCTCATCATCAAGCTCTGCAGAAGCCTGACAATGATCCTGCATCAGCTTGTTTTGCTTTCAACTGGATTCATTTAAACACATTTAGTCAATATTCCCAGGTACTGACAGGTAGTTCTGGTCTTTCCCACAAAGCCAGGCACCTATTCCAATGGATGATGAGAACAACAATTGTAATTTCAGTGTCACGGAGACATAAAAACTGCATGTATTAAACGATGAATCAAAACGTTTGACCAAAACCATGCTATAGAAGTGTTTCTCCTGCAGGTTCATCCATAGTTGGAAGACATTGCAACAACATGATTGGCCAGATGTTTCCTGATTCGGAGGGGTGGGGCACGTGTCATACAGCCACCATCTTTGACGTTGAAGAATTCTCCAACAGATTCTACGCAGGATTCTTGATGTTTTTTCTCCCCGTGAAGCATCTGTGATGGAGCAGTAACCTGAGGGAAACCTACACGGAGAAGCTTTCCTTCCAAACACTGAGTGAACTTTCCCGTTTCGGATCACCGACCAGCAGCAGCCCACAGGGAGGTTTTACAGCCCCACAAAAACCTGAAAACACTTTCTCCCGTCCGCTGTCCTTCTCTCACCCTGTGGCATCTCGTGTGAAGACCCCCCTCCTCCTCTGTTAGCTCTGGTTAATTGACCTTGGTGGGTTTAAGAGCCTGCAGCCGTGATGTCAGGAATCTAGCCCTGAATAGCAGGAGGGATTACTAAAAACAAAGCCATAGCGACCGGTAGACAGAAGCAGAAACCTGGCTTACTGCTCACGCAAACGCACTGGGGGGGGAGGATGGAGGGTTGAGGGTTCAGACCCTCGGAGTTCTGCTGGAGTGTCCCAGAGCAGGACATGGAGGCCCCTCAGCTTCAGGCCTTCATGTGGCATCAAAACGATGAAGAAGCAACCCTCATGGTATCATCATCCCCGTCGTCATCTGTTCTTAAGCCCAGAATGTGTTTTAATTGTTTCCTTTCTCATTCACGCAGACAGGAAGGAGAGCAGTGGAGCGATGCAGCTCATTTACATTTTAGGAACAGAATGAGAAACTCAAAGCTGACACCGATGGGGTTTGTGTCTGAGTCACAAAAAAATGGATTATTATTACCTTAAAAGTCCTGAAAATAATGTTTCTCAATTAGCTTCGTACTCTGGGTGTTGGCGTCCTTGGTGAACGCTCTGTTTTCTGCTCTTGACGTGGGCGTGTCTCGCTTGGACACATGATGAAATGTGTGTAATGACGCCTTATTTTTATAACTTCAACGCTGCTTTTTCAGTCTAGTTCTGGTCCTGGAGATCCAACGTTACCAGAAACACTCAAGGTTTTATGCTACGCTTGCATTTCAGGAAACTTCAGGTTTCTGTAACTTGATTTTTAGAGAAGACTGAGATGAACTGGAAACAACCACCAGTCTGGAAACTGATGAGTGCAGTGCAGCAGAAAGTAGGTGGCAGTCATACTAAATATAGAACTGTTGTGACACCATTTTTGTTGTTATGATCTAAAAAAAAAAATGCTCCTGAAAGCCGGTAAAATGTCTCCAAACACTCCAGATTACATCCACAAAGATTTAACCTCACCTTTGTGAAGCTGAAACTAGGAAACATTTGATATTGTTGTTTATGTGTTTCCTCAATACTTCCTGCACTGTCGCTCCACTGCATCATGTTTTTCAGCAGCGCGTCGCTGTCCGGTCGGGAGCTAACAACCCTGACGAGGCAACTTCTCCCTGCGCTCTCGTCTCCTCTGGGCGGTGGGAGGATTAAGGCACTTTTCCCCACGACCCTGAGGTTCTCTTAAGGCGGATTATGGGAGTAAATGGTGGCTTCTGATGGCTGAGGAACTGAGGTGGCACGCCATACCGCCGGCAGCACAAACAGGCCTCTGAGCCGCTAATATGTTCTCATTCTATCCCTTTATTTCAAAGTGTCTCTCAACCACTAAATAAGCTTAATTTAAGCTCTAATTCTCTCTTGGTTTGTAAAAAAAAAAAAAGAACCGTCTTTCTGGGAAACACATGTCCATCCTACCAGGAAGCCGGAGGAGTTGTCCAGCAAACAGCGGAAGCGGCAGACGAAGCCTCTCTCCAGGAAGGACGAGTTCTCAGGTGGAAGCTGGTCGGGGTTGTAGCTCACCAGGCAGGAAGACTCGCCATCTGAGGACATTAAACTTTATTTTGTTAATATTTTTACAACAAAGTATGAACAAAAATCTACCTTTAACATCAGAAGACCTAAATCTGTTCCTTCTG
>NW_007578152.1:207675-209917 GCF_000690725.1 Stegastes partitus | reverse complement strand
AAGCATTGTATAAATTCAGGTTTAAACTTTAACTGTGTTATTCAGTATTTATATTTATCTTTAAATCTTTATTTTTAAAATCTGATTTGGGTTGTTTTTCTTTGCCTTTGCCTATGACACGTCCCACACGGATGAACTGGTCTCGCCCTCTTTGTTGGTGACCTCTCGGCAGCCGACCCTTCGCTAATTCAAAATGACAAGTGTGTAAACGTACGGGTGTGCTGTATGTACAGTCAGAGCATGTGTACGCTGGTGAAAGCATCTGTGAGTTTGTGTGAGCTGCTTATGTGTCCTCCTCTCTGCTGCTGTTCCATACGTGTGCTGTGTTCCAACATCTCTCAGGAGGCTTCAGTCAAAGGTCACCTCTGATCGCTCAGAGAGGAGAACATGTCGGCATCCACCTCTCTGTTTGTCTCCAGAGTTTTACGGTTGTTTCCATGAAAATAAACAATCACTTCAACCTTTGAATTCTTCATAATAACAACATATTTCGCTGCCCTATGCCCTCCCACTGTTCTTGAATCATTTACATACAGCTTCCTTAGTGTACGTCTGATTTATGCCGGCCGTGACATTTAGGTTTGGTTCACATTCATATAGGTATTTTTCCACACAGGTATCTTCCCCCTCTCTGTCCACATGGCCAGTGTTTCACAACATATCCCCCCACGCATGAGAAACATGACTACAAATGCAGGAATAACCATGCTGGATCAGTCAACAGGATGTCAGACATCAGAGAGGAGCATGCTGTCATTTTTAATTTAATCAGTTCTGAAAACTGGATGTTGTGAAGCAGGTAGTATCGGGCACAACAGAGGCTTTTGTGTGCAAGTTGGGTTATAACGTAAAGAAACTGGCACATATATTGGTCTTTGTTGTGGTTTTTCAGGCACATGCTCATGAGATAAAGTAGCAACGGGCATGTGCATGTTGAAGTCCCCATGGGTGTATATATATAAACCAACATTTCTATAAATCTTTATCATTGAAAGTATCTCAAAAATAAGGCCCAGTCGCAGAGGAAAGCATTTGTTTTCAAAATGTCTGTATCAGCGTTAATTGATGAATTAAAATGTGGAGTTAAGCCACACTCAGTGTTTACTGTTATGTTAATTTCTTTATTTTATGATTGTGTGCCAATTTTGGTGGTGGCTGCAGTCAAAGCTAAAGGTGAAATCACAAGGCTTCCCGTCACCTGCTACATTTTCTAAAGGCTGAAAATGAGTCAGGAGGAAGTGTAGAGGTCTACTTTCTTCTCTTACCACTTAAAGTACAATATACTGTGGATTTTCTGTCCAACGATGCCAAAAAATACAACCTACCAGTGCTTTAATGTAGCCTGCTGCCCTGCTGGGTCTCCATAGCGGTTAGTTTACTGCTTAGCCAGCTAACATGGAGGAGAACTTTAAACCTAAAATGTGCCTAAAGCAGCAAAACGTCACAACGTTGGCACAATATCCAACCAGAGCACCATAACATCATAAATAAGTTCTAGTCTATATAGGATTCTCAAAGCTGTAGCTGGAGATAGGGTTGAACTGAGTTGGGTTTGTCTCGAGGAAACAGACCTGGGGGATCTGTGGGGGGTCCGAGGCTGATGGGGGGGTTGAGGGCCCAGTGGAGGTTCCTCCTGAACTCCTGCTGGTCTTCAGTGTGGATCAGCTCAAACACACTCTGGTGCATCACGTCAGTCTGGCAGCAAAATAACACAGAAACAACAGGTCAACATTAATGTCCTCAACAAAACTCTAAAGAATCTAAAGAGCAGGACAGACAGGTGGAGACCAAGTAAAGCGTTAACGACAGCCAACAACAACGCAGACTGGACACGACAGAACACCAGTCAGGGTGGATGGCTGGGTGAAGCTGAGCAGTCAGCAGGTAACCGGAGGGGTGTGTTTGATTCCGTTTGCCTTGAAGTGGAGCCAAAAGAAATCAAGTGTCGCAGAATGTTTAATTCAAATAGTTGAACGAGAGCCAAAGACTTGCTGTGACTCTGATATCTGTGGTCCAGACCCAGCATGACCTGGCTCTGGAGCGGAGTGGAACCACCCTCCCAGCGTGGGAGGGGTCAGCCCGGGGTCAGCAGGGGGGATCTGACAGGCAGAAGTGTTGCATGAAGTGCTTTTCAAACAGCCCAACGAGAAAGGAGCTTTTTTTTTTTTTTTTATTACTCTGGCTGTTAACTCTTGATGCCTGAGCCGAGCTACAGGTGGCTAAGCTAACAGTCCAGTAGGGA
>NW_007578152.1:175910-202443 GCF_000690725.1 Stegastes partitus | reverse complement strand
TTAGCTTAGCTTAGCTTAGCACAAGACAGTGAGACAGTTAACAGAGTGCTGATCTATTGAAAGCATTTTAATTTAAAACCGTTAGAAACTTGTTACTCATCACTGCTCTTTAGCACAAAGTCAGTTGGGCTTCCTCAATGACAAGCAGAAACAATCGTCTCTGATATTAATCCAACATCAACTCTGACCCGGACCGTACTGTAAAGAATTCCTGTCCAGAATTCCCTCATAGACCTCATACACCAACTGTTAAACTACAGCTCTATTTAGATGGTCTAAACAGCCGATGTCACGTTAATAAATATAAATATAAAATACACATAAAACATGGCCTGGACAGTTTCACAGTTCCAAGATTCCCTAAAACCACCATCTTTGTTGATTTGACCCACACTGGTCGATATAACATCCATCTCAATGGATATACGGGTCACATTTGACCCCAAACATTTGGAGCACCTGTGGAAAAGTAGAACATTTTAAAATACTTTCATTTTTGTGTACTTTGGGTCACTTTAGGAAAACTCAACAAACTTCAAGCTAAAAGACGTTTAGATTTTTTTTTGACTGCTGTCAAAACGGGTCAAATTTGACCCGAGAAAGTCTGCGATATTGTTTGAATTTTCTTTATTTTGAACCAGAAATTTAAAACAAAAGTTAACATTTGATACTCAAAACCATGTTTCAAAGTTCAAAAAGGGTTTAAGGAAGAAGCTGAACACTTATTTTATACCAAAACCCTTAAACCTAATCACCTACCAGCTGTCTTTAAGCTACATTATTTTATCCAGCCACTCATTTTAAAGCTTTATTCTCTGCTGCCTCTTTTGTAATTGAAGTTTATTTGGTAGTTGATTGTTGGTACATGTCGCTCTCTGCCTATTTAACATGTTTATTGTTCTCAGTAGTGCAGAAAAGTCTCTGTGTTTGTTCCTCAGTTTTGTCCTACTTCGTGGGTGTTACAACAACTGCTGACACCCGGCGTTTCTTGCTCTTATGTGTGTGTGATATGGGTGGCGCTCCCTTCAGCTCTCCTGGCCGTCACACCGCGTGGGGTTGTTTCCAAACGCCGCGCAAGGGCAGCTTCGGCGCAGATTTGGGTTTGTTGGGTAAACAGGAGGTGACGGGCCTCAGGTGGACGGGGAAATGAGGGGTGAAAGGTGACGTTCACACCCCGATCCGGCACCCAGAGTGTATGGGAAGGCCGGGGAGGACGTGTTTGGGTGATTATCTATCAGATGTAGATGCAGACGCTGTGTTTGAGTCTGTCTGTGTGCGAGTGTGTCACACAGTCAGACAGGTTAATTTGATAATCACGTTCTCTAAAGTGAGATTAGACTGGAGGCAGCGGCGCTTTGTTGTGAAGCCAAGTGGATTAAAGCTCTCGCTCCATATGGGCATTTGTCCCGGTGCGAGGACGGTGCGTTCACTTGCTGCTCTCCCAGTCAGCTTTCTGGGAACTGAAACTCTCAACGGTCCTGTATATGAAGCCCAAAAAATTATTCCTACTCTTTTTATTTTTGGTGCTTAACAAAACCTAAATAATAGCTAAATGTGCAGTTTTAGCATTTTCATAAATCTGTCTTCAGTGAGCGGTGAATATGAGGGTAACATGTGAGACTGGGAACTTTTATTTTTAAAAAAACAGCATGAATAATTATCACTACTGCCTGAACCCGGCCCTGCCCTACAGGTGGAAGTGAAGGTGGCTCTTACCTGATGGAAGCCGAGGTAATCCTGGATGGTGTGAGAGCAGAAGAAGATGATTCCCTCCGCCGTCACCACCAGAACGAATCCATTCAGAGCCTGCGGAGAGGAAACACATTGTTTGTGTGTGAGAACAGCGTCAGGGAGATATTTACCGGATAAATGATGAATGTTGATACTCAGACTGACAGACCTGACAAACATATCAGCGCGTTTGGTTTTGAAGCCCAAAAGAAAATATTTTTATACGTTCTTTTATGGTTAGGTGGAATAAAAACAGCATGAAATGTGCCGACTAGAAGTGACTTGTGTTGTGTCTAAGGTATCCCGTAAAGCTGATCCAGGCCTCGACTTGTGGGATCTGTTCAAGAGAAACGATCAGGCTCAATGAAAACAAATAAGAAGGAGAAGAAACGAGGCCAGAGAGAGGACAAGTGAGGATAAAAAAACAAAGAAAACGACAAAAAGCAGAGATGAGACTTCTGGCCCCGGGCGGAGCGAGGACGCCGATGATGGGGGAGCCGGAGCCGAGTGGACGTCGCTTCAGAGAGAAGTCATGTGGAGGAGGAGGAGGAGGAGGAGGCGGGAGAAGGAGGTCACTACGGGATGACTAACACCTTCATCAGCGCTCCTCCTCGTCTTCCTCCGGCCTCGGGGCTCTGAGAGGAGGTGATGACACCGTGTCCCGGCGCTGCGGAGAGTCACAACGGCATCCTGCCAGCATCCGCCTCCACCTCGCTGATGAGGATGAAGACGATGACGATGTTTACGGCCTCCTTAACAATGCGGCCTTTATGCGAGCGGACACGTGTGCTAATACACTCATCCTCGCCTCGCCGTGCGCGCTGAGGCGGCCTTCTGAGTTCGTATCGCTGCCGCCGGGTCAAGACTTGAACATTTTCTTCTGAAACCTTTTTTTAAATCCATTACAAGACGTCAAAAATAACAGGACGGTTTGTCTACGCTGCTGAATAATTCACATTTTAGAGGAAGGAAGCTCTCTCTCTGTTGTGAGAAGCAGATTTCTTTTAAGAAAACCTTCTCCTCCTCGCTGTCTGGTGTAATGTTTGTACTACGACGTGCTGATTGGCTGAAGTTTGCTCATTACAGTAGATGATCATCATGAATCAATTAAACGACAAATTTTCACTTTTATTAAATTAGATAAGTGTCCATGTGTGTCTCCAAAACCCAACACGACCCAATCGAATGCCTTGTTTTGTCCATAATTCAAATATATTCTGTTTACTGTCAAAGAAACCAGAAAATATTCACATTCAGAAAGCTGGAATCAAAGAATTTCAACCTTTTTTTCTCCTCAAAATGACGAGTTAATTATCATAAAAGCTAACGACTAATTTATTAGATAACAAAAAGTTGATTATATATTCAGGCTTTTATCGTTTCCCCTTAACGGTATAACACAGTATGCATCTCAGGTTGTTATTAGTCCTGCAACAACTACACTAATTAGTTCAAATTCATGAACAACGCTGATGGTAAAATGCCAAACGGTTTGAGCTTCTCGATCATCACATGTTAATTAAATGAAAGTAAAGAACCACCGACGACGAGAAGAAAAGAAAAATAAGTCAAACTAATCTCAACTTTGAGGCAAATAAAAGTCTGAATTCTGTGACTGCAGCTCCTTCGGTCTGAATAAGGCTCCATGCTGGAGCTGATGATGCATCATCGGTCCAACATCACCACATGAAGCCTGAGTCACCGCTTTGTGCCATGAATCGAAAACGCCGCTGCGGGGTTTTACTTTATAGGCCAGCGTTTTTATATTTAGACAGACGGACTCTGCTTAATGGGTGAAAGTGAGTCTGTGTTCAGGTCAGAGGTCGCAGGATTCAAATAGTTTCTGCATCACACAGGAGCAGAGCTGCAACAACACAGTCGTCTAATATCAAACTGACAGGCGTGTGTCTGGACTCGTGAATAATCAGTTCGAGGAATGTTTCAAGAAAGAAAAGTAAATTCTCTGATTGCAGCTTCTTGCTTTCAGGTTGAGGACAAAACAAGACATTTTATTTCATGCTGGGCTTCAGGAATCACAGATACTTTTATGATTTTCTGACATTTTATATACAGAAGACCGAACTAGTGAACTGAGGGATGAGCAAACTGACTGAAATGTGGACAAAACAGGTTATTGGGACATTTGTGAGGCTGTTTTTTTATTTTAATTGACCTTTTATAGACAAGATATTCCACAACAATGAGGGTAATTCTCCTGAGGTTGCACTATCGCTGCTGAGTCAACAGATTTTTTTTTTTGTTAATGAATTAAAAATCAGACCTGAAATTATTTAATAGAATCAAATATTCATCCGTGACCAGATTAGGTTTGGATCAAAGGTTTGGCGAGCAGCCTGAAGCTACAGCAGGTGACCCCGCCCAGAGCTGTCCGACACACACACACACACGAACACACACACACATGAACACACACACTGTGGTAGCATACATGCGCCGAGTATAAATATTTATCGTAGATTCATCTGTCTGCACACAACACATCCCCCTCTGCCTCTCATGTTTGGTCAACCTCGCCCTCCTGAGATCCAGACGGAGTGTGTGTGTGTGTGATGTTTGTTGTCTTTGTCGGTGTGTTCACTGGAAGACGACAAACCCAACAACAGCCAGCGAATCACAGGAAGACTCTCTGTCTCTGTTTATCACAACACAAGAGTTCAAAGCTTCACGCTGTCAGAGCCGCTTCACCAGCCTCTCTTTGGCATGTCGTCAAAATAAATGAGATCAGAGACAGATCTCTTTATCTGAGCGCCACACACACACACACACACACACACACACACACACTGGGCTACAACTGGCCGGTCTGCTGGAGGACCATGACGGCAGCAGCGCTGTGGTGATATACTGTGAAACATCCAAGAATACTTTAAATGCTTTTAGTTTATTTCCACCAACACACATGGTCGATCCAAAGCCCCCTCGCTTCAATAATAGATGTGTTCACCGGCTCTGGATAATTCATGGGCTGGTGTCTGTAATGGACCAGAGCAGCTCAAGGCAGGAAGCTGCAGCCGTCCTGCGCCGAGCAGTTCACTCCTCCGCGATCAATACATTTATCAATAACCGGACTGGGGTCGGAGAAGTCGGTGTTTACTTCTGTCTGTCTGGAAGTCGCCGTGGACATGCAGTAAACCAGTGAGCGCCGGTTTCAGGCTCCTGTCCAATCCGCTGTGATCTGAGGTGATGAACGGTGCAGAGCTGCATCACACCAAGCCAAGAAACTGAGAAACAGTTTTTTACGACTTCAGCTCCCCTTTGATTTAATTATTAGGGGGAATATCTGCACCACAGCGTGAATCATCCATAAAACACAGATGGACTGCTTGATAAGCTCCCATCCAAACAACTTGTCATTGGTCGGACGATCTCCACGGTTACTGTCAGCGCGACAACAACAACAACCTCTAAGGACTGATCCATGACTTCATCATGACTTCTTTAAATCATGTCAAAGAAGTCGTCTGTGTGGCTGCAAACTGTTCACACCGGTTGATTGATTAAAGAGCAGGTATCATGAGACTGAACATAAAACCTCGTTAAACAGGACTTTTTTTGGGTCAATTAGGGGCAAAACGAGGAACGTGTAACAGACATGCATCAGTGTTATGGCTCATCTGGACCTGTGTGTGTGTGCGTCTGAAGAATCTACGTCTTATTTTAATCATGTTTCAACTTATTACTTTGATCCCTACCAAAGTTTTCTTGCTCAGAGGAGCTCGTTAGGAGGTGACTAAACAATAAAGGTATATTATCTGTAAGTAAGTGAAACCCGAATTAACAAAACTGCATTTTATTTGTTTGTTGTTGTCCTCGGTTCTTATCATTTTGGTGCTGATTGTTTTCCTCTGACAGGCTGCCAACAGTTCCTCTATGTAGCCGCACACAGAGCTCATCTCCCTTTAACAGACACACACCTACATAAGAACTAAACTGCAGGTAAATCAACAACATCCTGCTGCTGTTTGTAGGAAATAACATTGCTGTGAGGCAGCAGCCCTGTTTGGGTGAAAAACAACTGACCGCTGTCTCAAACTCTCTCCGGCCGACAGCCAAAAGCAGAGATGTTTCTGCTGTAAGTCCATGAAAACAAGCCATTTGTGCTGCTGTCCTGCTGTGCAGAGCGGCCTCTCCTCCATCAGAGGGCTTCAGCAACACCACCGAGTCTCTGCGTGATGCACGGAGCAGAGCCGCAGAGGTCAGCAGCAGCCAGGTGATAGCGACTTGTTGATCGCAAAACATGCTGCCAAAGACGCAGCGATCTAAGCGTTTAGGACACATTCATGTTGCTTCAAGTGTAATCACAAAACAGTGCTTAGAGTTAGAGAGCCCACCATAAGCACAAAAATAAAACAAAACTGGCCGTTTGTGACCCACCTGCAGCAGCAGCTCCCCCTCAGGTATCCGTCCGTCGGCAGATCTCGCCGTCTTGCTGCCGTTGTTGCCGTCGCTGCTCTTGTTGACGCCATTGGACAGCTGGTTCTTCAACGCCACTGTAGAAACAGGAACAAGTTAGTGATGCTTACGTACGACGTTAGAACTGCAACATGTCCGTATGTAAACTCATCACGCCTCAGATATACAGACTCCTTGTTATATCTTTATTTTTGTTTTTCTTGTGTTGCTTCTTTCACGTCGTTCTGCTTCAATTAAGTCTGTTATCTTAGGATTTCCACATTAGCTTGGAAGAGGGAATTTCAGGACACATATACAGAGAATAACACCTTCAATGAGCGGGAAAAGGGAGCGATTAACGCTTATTTACAGAATAAATAGAAAACTAACTAACACATATGAACTACGATTTAGTGTTTTCATTATCTTCCAATCAAACGCGTACAAATCCTTTTTTTTATTGCGACTGAAGCACTTCCTGTACAGTGGGGCGAACAAACAGCCCCAGGGGGGTTTCTCCGTGACCTTTAGCCCCTGAGACAAAACATGGAGGCCAGCAGTGTGCCTCAGACCCCGGGGACAGAGTCTGATTGAGTGGACCCAGTCTGAAGGAAACAAAGGACTTCTTCTGAAGCAGCAGCAGAGACGCTAATGGAAGAGGAAGTCCGCGACAATGCCGGGGCCGAAGGTTGGACCGGTTAAACTGTTTCGTCTGATCGCGACCCAGATTCCCCACAGGGATCAATAAAGCTCCATTGCATGTCTTTATTGTCATGAATGGAGGCGCTGTGTCCACCAGCCTCGTGGTAATGGCACCGAGTCACATTCAAGTTAGGATTTCTGATGAATTTCATTAAAAGCTGCTCATGTGTGGAAGCGGACACTTTTCATTAGTTTATTATTATGATTGATTATAAAAAAAACTTAAGCTGTGTTGGTGCCTCGGAGCAGCCATGAGCAGTAATACCAGCTACGTGTTGTCAGCACAGAGTCATCGAGGCTGAATGATTCACAACAAAACCAGTGATTTAAATGGATTGCTGCTGAAGCAGTGACCTTAACTCAAAGATGACTCCTCACTGAAACCTTTGTGTGCCGGTGCCTAAGTGTAGTGGAAGCTCGCCGTGCAAAGAAAGGGCGAAAAAAAGCACGTCGACTATCAATAATTAAGAGCTGCGAGGGGTGGAAGGGGTGTATCTGCGCCCTGACGTCACGGACGGCAGCGAGGAAAAACACCCCGAGGCGGCGGAGGAGGAGGGGAAGGGACATCTGTTGGCAAAACGCAGGGCGGCGAGGACAACGGCGGCCGATAAAAACATCACAACAAACGCTCTTCAGTCGTCTGGCTGGACGCACGGAGGCACACAGGAAGAGAACGGAGGTCTGAACGAGCTCTCAGTGAAAGGAGGAGAAGTTTGAATCCAGAGAAAAAAAACTCATGAAGCATAAAGAATTATGAATGTGGACCTCAGCTGTGTTGGTTTCTGTATTTCTGGGTACATCTGTGCATATATGACCGTGTTTATTTGTGTCTAATTATGTATTTCTGTGCACATCCATAAAGATCTGTGTGTATTTCTGTACGTCTGTGCTCACAGACGCTGACATATGATTTGTGATATACTTGTTTAAAGTCAAGCTTCAGATCAACAATCGCTATGCAACAGATTTAGAACACGTGACGGAGCTACGACCACACGTGATGCCATCAAAAGCATGAATCTGTAACGGCACTGACAGGACAGTTCAAAGGCCGGCTCAGATATGCTGACTGCATGTGTGCACGTATTCTAAACACTGTGTCCATCTATATCTCTACATATCTGTGTATGTTCATGTTTAACGTTGCACATCTGTGTATATTTCTGTATGTAACTGTGCACATCTGTGTGACAGAACTGTGTATATTTACATCTGTGTGTGTGTAAGTTTATATAAGTGATCAATAGAGCTCCATGTGAGGCTTTTGAATGTCTTCTTTAGTCCAGCGATGTGCTCAAAACTGACAAATATTCAGTTTTTAGTGATAAAGATGAGATTAAATCCCATTGGAGAAGCTCAAACCAGCAAAAGTTCATCTGATAAACGACTGAAACAACTTTTTCAGGTGATTATTTATATTTCTGTAAATTTACTGACTGCCAGTAAACAAACATACAATAAATACAACGCTAAAAGTAATCTAAACGTTAATATGAAATAAATTGGATTGGTGCTGCTATGGTCTCCAGCTTCCTCCTCTCCTGCCTGCTAACGTAACTTGACCCAGAAAATAAAAATTAAAAATGTGCATGAGTCGACGAAGCGACGAGCGAACCTACAAACCCTTTGGAGGTCAGGCTGGTTTTCTCAGGCAGATAATTTGACATCTCAACACAACAACTGATGAGCGAACCAGCTGACGGTGGACCTGGATGTGGAGGAGGGGGGGGATGACGACGACACAAACAATGACCCGTCTAATCCGGCGTCTCATCCCCCACCAGCCCGTGTTCACAGGGTGTGTGACCGAAATGAATTTTTCAAAGGTTCAGTCGAGTGCAGCAGCGGCGGCGGCGGCGGCGGCAGGAGGGCACCTCCCTGATGACAGCGAGAGCAAAACAGAGCGAGATGTCTGCAAACAGCTGTGTGTTTGTGGGTGTTGGGCTTAAATACGTTGGTGTTAAATATTCATGAAGGACCTCGAGCACGTTATTGGATTGTTTTAGTGGCTCTCCATCAACCCGTCCCGACACTGGAACTGACCAGAACATTACATAAACTTCAGGTTGATTCAGTGGCGCTGTGGTGTTACACAACATGAACACACACTCACGGACATGTCAGAGTGTGGAAACAACAGCAAAACAGCACATGTGACAAAATAAGAGAAAACACAATGATGCTGTGTTACATAAGTCAGCACTAATCTGCTTAGAGTACGAGGCAGATGGCTGCACATGGAGACAGATGT
The DNA here is from genome assembly GCF_000690725.1 of Stegastes partitus. Taxonomy (NCBI): domain Eukaryota; kingdom Metazoa; phylum Chordata; class Actinopteri; family Pomacentridae; genus Stegastes; species Stegastes partitus. The sequence goes on along the minus strand of NW_007578152.1, from coordinate 193,346 downwards.
GAAGCAACACAACACACAGGAGTGACACCAGTCCCACCACTAAACCTGCAACTGGACTGTGGACCAACGCTGTGAACAAACACAAACATGGTTCAGCCACCGTCACGACAAGTCACCTGCACGGTTCATCATCACTTCTACCAGACGCCCTGAACGCAGCATCGACACACAGATCTGAGCTTCGGCCTGCACAAGAGCGTATTTGACATTTTTCTTCTCCTGCATTTGCTGCTTCATGAGGCGGAACAAAGTCTAATGCGCAAAGACACAAGTGGAGAGCTGGAAGGGAAAGTTTGGGAAAAGTTCACTTAAAGAACGTCTCAGCGTTTCTGACAAATGACCGAATGGAGGCTGACAAACATCACCGGATTCATATCTCCGCAATAAAACACTGAAAGCTGAGAGGGAAGCTGCACACTGAACAGTTCTTCCCCTTAAATGTGAAGGCACTTACATATGCGGTGTAAACGCAGCTACAACTAACCATTATGAGTAGTTTAGTCTATAAAGTGTCAGAGAGATTCCCAGTCTGCTGTGACAGAAGAGGAAAGAACCCAGAACATATGTAAAAAGCTGCAATCAGAGAGTTCTGACTCAAAACAGTGACCATTAATTCAATAGCCGACGACCGATGGATCCATCGCTGCTACTCCTGAGCCGTGTGTGATGCATAACCCACATTCACTCGAGTCCTTCAGTCTAAATATAAAACCACAGGCCTATGAAATGAGCGCCTGCAGCAGTGATTTGGACTCATCCTACAAACTCCGGCTGCTGCATTTATAAATTCATGTGATGATGTTGTTGTGCGTAATCAGATCAAGCATGTGGCTTTATTACAGCGCCGTGGAATTTATTGGGTTTTCTTTTTTTTTTCCAGGCGATGTGCTTTGTTCAATCCGTTTCTCTTCAAAAGATCCACACAGCGTCCACGAGTGGATAATCCTGCCGTGTTTTTATTCTGGGAGGCTTTCATCTCCTCAGACCTACATTACTGTGAGACTTTGGAGCGAGGGTCACTGGACGGCCACGGGCGAGAGGAGCTGACCTACAATACGGTTCTGCTGTATTAATACATGGCGACGAGCGCCGGGTCACCCAGGGTTCAGATGGAGATGGGTCTGCTGGCCTGGTTCTGCAGGGTCAGCGTGTGACACCGAGGTGTGATGTGCTTTTAATCACACGCTCACACGTCCGGGTGAGCGTGTGATTTGAAGGACGTCTGCTGAATTTTTCAAATAGTTCAGTGAGAGCAGCGCGCCGCGACGTTTAGACGTCGAAAAAAGGCTTAAAAAATAAATCAGCAGCGGATCGGATGAGGCTAAAGTGCCGAAGTGTGACGTCACACCTTCAAACTAGCAACACGAAGCTACAGTGAATAAATCAGCGAGAAAGAAGCAGTCAGTGGACCAGGTAGGAAACAGAACAGCAGAGGTTTGCTGTCATCGACTACGAGGGAATTCATGGCGACGGTTGAGAGGACGAGAGCGCGACTCGACAAGGACGTCGAGAGCGCAGAAGGAAAAAAAAATGGCGCTTGTTGTTGTCCTCTGCAAGTTTGACCAATCAGCATCGAGCGCTGTGCAGCGGTTCCTGCAGGGACACCTGAGTCGGGTCTGTTCCTCCCCAGAAGCAGACATGAAAAAGGTCGTGCAGGGTCTGGTTGTTAACGGGGGGGACGCACAAAGGTCCCAAAAACAGCCCACAGGGTCCTGTAGTGGATAACACATCTACGATTTGAGAAATAAAAGCAGCTTTACATGATGATCCATTCAGAGCTGCAACAGACACTCGTCTATATTTCTGTGCTTCCTCTCTTTCAGAAAGTAAAATCGGTTCCTCTGTCGGTCAGATTGAGCTAACAGCCTCATCATCAGCGTACGACAGCAGATGTAACCGGTTTATGATCAACTGGAGCCCGTTTGAAACTCGTGAACTTCTGTAAACTCAGATTCCCCACATCCAGGGACATGAAGGGATTTTCCGGCTGAACAGATCTCTGAAGGCTGTTTGTTGTTTTTGGACAGACGTGCAATCTGCTTTTAATAGTAAATCTGTGAACACATTCAAGACTGCCAAACACACACACACACACACACACACACACACACACACACACACACCTACATCCTAAAATCCATCTGCTGTGCCTGTAAGCCTGTTAACTCCTCGACAAATCCAGCCCTCTGCACTTCACCACTTCTTAAACAGAGTCTGAATCTCAGACGCAGAGGTCACGACCTCCAGACTGTGCGACCCTCGCCCAGAGCACCACCAGCCACCATCACGCTGCAGCCCCTTCTCAAAACAGACCTCCACCGTCCAAGAACAAACATTTGGCTTCCCTCTGTTGTATAAATCCTTCTGGCTGAATTATTAACAGCAAGCAGCTGCTGAGTTACGCTCTGAGAGGCTGCGTGGACCCAAATATAAATCCCTACCAGCAGCAACGGGGGAAACGAACATCGAGGCAGAACCTGTTTCAGTTCTGCAAATGATGGGATTCTGGAAAAAAGAGCCCAGAGACAAACTTTGCTTCCAAAACCTGCAGCCTGAGAGGATTCAGTGATGTTTCTGTGGTCCATAAACGCTCTTTTTCCAAACCAGTACAACCTACCCAGATCTGACCAGAACCCGTTTCTTGAACCATCTCTGTACCTAAAACCTTCCAGCTCCGTCTCGTCCTGGGCTTTCTTTCTGCCTCTGTGTCTGCAGGTCCTTTTCGAGGTGTGAAAAGCTATTTCAGTGTTTCAGCGAGCAGGGGAAGAAAAGGGCAAGCAGCTATTTTGAATCTCCAGACTGACATTTACCAGCTTCTCTTGCTTTATTCATCTGTCTCAGTTTCAAGATTCATCTTCGTCACCACCTTTGGACCATCGTCCTCGCTGCCACAGCAGCTCACAATCAGCGGCGCGCTGCCTCCACGTTTGTCGTACTTTCTCGAGCAGAGTTTCCACTAAAAACTCGCCTCTCTGACACCTGTCCCAACCGATCAGGCCGCCTCCACCCGGTCCTACCTGAGAAGAAGCTCTTGGTGCGCAGGAAGCTGACGCTGAGCCTCAGGATGGACAGCTTGTCCAGGCTGGAGATGACGTCTTCGGGGAAGGGCAGCAGGCTGGCGAGCCGGTCCAGCTCCGAGTTCAGCCGGTCCCGGTGGCGTTTGGACGGGTTGGACTTGGCGCCTTCAGTCGGGGTCGGCTTGACTCTGGACATGAGGGCGGACATGTTTGTCACCTCAGGAACGTCATCAAATAAGACTGAACTCATAAACTAGTTCGATGTTGTCCTAAAACCTACTAAATAGAAATTATGAATTTAAAAAATGAGAGAAGCAGAACTTTGAGATGCTGTAGACAGGATCGTTTTGGTTTGAACCATAATTCACACGATTAATATTTAATCAAAACAGCTGACAATCAATGACCTGAATCAGTGTCGCATCTTTTTTTGTGGAAATACAGAAAAATACAGATTTTTTAATTTACTTTTTTTAACCTGAAACTTCTGTTTCTCTGCTGACATTTTTCACTTTTGCTTTACATGTATTTATGTCGTATTAATTGGATCCTAAGAGGCTGATATTAGTGTCCAAAATGTTCTGTACTGATGCAGGTGTGGAAGCTGGCAGTCAGTTTATAACAACAAACACTACATGTGGTTATATGTTGATATGAAGAATCAAAAAAAACCTACAAAGAGGACATTTAGTTTGCAGGCTGGGATGTTTGAGATCCTAAAGACTGTGTTTCTTCACTTGTGCTTATTAATTAGAGTCCAATAAATGATTAAAATAAATGGAAAATTAATTATTTATGAGGGAAATTCGTGGACGAGCTGTTAAAAATGATTGTTTTTACTCTATTAGCTTTAATGATCTGCTCATCCAGCAGCTCAGAGCTACAGGAGACACAAACGCAGCTTGTAATTAATCCTTAATTTCCATGTTTCCTGCTGAACTAACGGGACGTTCAGTCTTAATGATCCGTGTCGGTGGCGGATGGACACACGTTAATGAGTGACGGTAATGAGGCGCACTAACTCACCCCTTCTGCGCCGGTTTTCTCCGTTTGCGTCCCGCGTACATGTTGTCGTTCATCGAGTCTCAGTGAAGCTCCGCTAAATCCATCAAGAAACCGTCCCACGGAAGCCGGTCTGTCTCCCGGTAATCACCGGCATGTGACGCAGCCGCTGTCGCCCGGGAGGCGGCTGTGAGCTAGCGGTGAACACGGCGCATCCCGAGCCGTCAAACACCGTCAAAACTCGACCAATAGGCGGCTGAAGGACGTGGAACGGACGCTACAGACGGAGAGACGCGCTGAGAAGTCCCGGGGAAACGCACCGAGAGCGGCTCCCGGTGAGGAACGCTGAAGTCGGGACGGCTCTGCCGCGGCTGGTCGCTGCTCCGGTCGTCCCGTCCATGGCGCGCCGCCGGGCCGTCGAATCCCGCAGTTTAAAAGTAGAAGAAGAAGAAGAAGTAAATAAAACCCGGTGAAGTTTACATCCTGCGGGAGAACTTGTCACCCGAACACCGGCCAAGTTGCTCCTCCGCCCCGGTGCTGTCCGGTGCTCTCCGCTCCGCTCCCGGATCCCTCTGCGCCGCTCCGACCAGCGCGCGCTTCCCGGGCACTGATTTGACGTCGGGAGCGCGCCGGAGGTCAAAGGTGACGTCAGTGGAAGAAAAATACCGGTGGAGATTTTTAATTTTAAAAACACCGACAAAAATAAAAATGAAACTCAATTTAACCCATCGATGTTTAAACATTTTAATAAGCTTTAAAATTTGGTTTAATTTGACCTAAATTAGTCTAGAATGATTTCTACAGTAGTTGAGAAATAATTTGTTGACGTATATTTAATTAAAAACACAAATTCACAAATTGTAAAGGAGGAAGAAACACAATTTTCCTGAATAGATGAAATAACAATATTCTATTATTAATAATCAATTCTCTACACCCATTCTTGCTGTCTTGTGTTCTGCATGGCCGCTAGCTCACTGCGGCTAATGTTAAAATCTAAATTTAAAATATTTTTCCAAATGAACATATGTGTGATTAGTTTTTACATATAAGAGAAATTAACACCATATATTTAGTTTTTATTTTACATTTATCTGTAAATTATATACGATTAGTTCTGATATGAGACAAATTAATACGATATGAGGTTAAAATTGACACCAACCTCTTTATCTTGCATTGTTTTTTTATCTACATTTATTTACAACGGCAGGAAATTTTAAGCAGAATATAATACGTTTCTATAGAGACACATTTTTAAAAATTGCCTGCTATAATATTAAAAGTGGCTTCTATGCTGCATTTTACATTCAAAATCCATTTTTACTTATTTAAAGTGATTTATTTCACTTATTTAATGTTTTTTAAATGCACTTCATGTTATTGCTGCCTTTACTTACAGATTATAGGACGTGTGGCTGTTTTCTATCAGTTTTTTAATGTAAAATTACAAACAAATGAGCTTTTTAGCAATTTTCTAAGCTTTCACAGTCGTGTTTTTCTTTTAATGAGGCGATATCAAAACATCCGTCTCTTCACATTTGGAGGGATTTTAGTCGACTTGCTTTGCCAGAGTGAGAAAATAAAAGCCAGTTTTGTGGCCCAGTTTGCAGTGAAAACCATTAAAGGCTTAACTGGGAGCAGATCAGTCAAACGTTAAATCAGACTGAAGGGGGAACAGAGTCACACTGTCATCTAGTGGACGCTGGAAACCATCACACTGGTCACATCCACAAAAGAAAAGAACAATTTACAGAAACAAGTTAAGACTTCTGTAAATTCTCCTCCAACTTTTAAATTAGATTTTAAAGTAATTGGCTCTGAAATGTAAAACACAGGGTCGAGTTCAAACATTCAAACCAGTGCAGTGATCAGATCACCTTTAATATCGTGAGCATGTAAAGACCGACTCAGACACTCTTACACTGAAGCGACGTACTGAAAGCAAATCCACGAGATATAAGATGTAGAGTTACAAAACAAAACAACAGGAGGTTACATACGCTGTGCAGAAAATGTACAAAAACATGACAGGCGTGAGTCAGGTTAAGGCAATATGATATTAAAATACACAATATATGACAATACGTGTTTTGGAGAAAGAAAAAAAAAAGACAAATATATATATTTATATACACTTACACAAAGATACTGCATTCTGGAGTCTTGGCCTCCGAGGGTTTGAAAAAAAAAATCAAAGTATAATATTTTTAAATGTAGAAGCAAGCGACAAAAACAATATTTATATTCCTATACGGAGAATACTTTGTGAAGAAAAAAGAGGCTCTGATTAAAAAGCAGGTTTAAAAAAAGAGGAGAAGATGCCGCGATCGTGACGCTTCAACTTGCACTGAGTGTCCGTCCACGCGGGAGGATTTCTGCTGGATTCAGGGATCGTTTCACGGCCGCTTTGGCTCAGTTTTCAGGACTCAACACAACGCTCGCTCCGACGAACTCATTCATGAATGCTGGACTTCCAGCTGAGTCGTGTCTATATGGTTCACTACTAACTTTGTGGTCAACACGTTTGTCTCGTGTAAATGCAGAACAATCTATATTTACAGTTGTTTTTAATTTAAAGTATGATCAACGCCTTCGACATCTGAAGTGTAAAAACTGAGCCAAAGCATTTGTAAAAGGCGGTTTCTCGGCGTACTACATTTCCCAGAATGCCTCTGCACACGAGAGCTTGTGCCTAACGTTCTCGTCAACATCCGAGCTGCAACTGAAACAGAAAAAAAAGCAGATTTTTGGGAATTATTTCTTTACATTAACGTCTGTAATGTAAAAAGACCCCAAAATATTCACTTGAACAGCAAATCCCTTCACTTCAGAGCCTGGAACTGGAGAATAATCGACATTTTTCATTATTTTTTTCTGCTGATTAACTGCTGAGCTTGGACAGTAAAACACTACATCCAGATTTCAGCGGCTTCGGATGTTGACGTGAACGGTATTCACAAGCCAGAGTCGGTTTACGTTGACTTGTGAATGTCTGGGTGGCGACTACAATCATTCTGGTCTGTTTCTCGCTTGACGTTTGGTTCCGTCGCCATAAAAAAATCATGAAAACGTCCCGTCCCTTTGGTATCCGCTGGGATAGAAGCATCCCAGATGGCTGTACTGACTCGTTCGTTTGGTATTTAAGTCAAGTGTTGAGAGAAAAGCACAAGAGAGTGATCTGACGGCTCAGTCGGGGTTGAGGCCTCCTCGCAGCGTTTCTTTTCCACCTAAGTGCTGAACGGTGTCGCTCAATGAAAAGGCACTTGAAGTGTGTTTTTGGTTTGTTTGTTTTTTTTTCCTCGTCTGAAATATACAATAGCTGCCTTTAACTGTTTTACTTCTTCTGTGTTTCGCTGCCGGACGGGTGGACGATGCTCGGAGCGAGACAAGCAGGACAGAAAGAGGAGAGAGAGCGAGAGGACGGAAGGTGGCTGTGGGAAACACTCGAGCATCCTCGGCTGGTTCAGGGAGAAACATCCTCCGTTCGGGGAGACGTGAAGGCGGCAGAGCCGGGCCTGGCTTCGGTTACTGCTCTGGAAAAATAGCTGAGTCTGAAAAACCCGATCGGTGTCTTTAAATCTCATGAATCCTGAGCATCATCGTCCTAATTTAAAGAGTGGCTTAAGGAATCACATTCTGTGTTACGCTTTGGCAAAGTCAAACACTTTAAAGGACTAGTGCAACAAAAATCTAATAAACCCTCTGAACTTGGCTTGGTTAAGGCAAAACTTTGGTTTGAATGTTTTCACATCGACTGTCCCTTTAAAGTTTCCAACAGCTCCGTCAGTTTAAGGCACCGAATGAATCTTGAACACAACAACAACAACAACAACAACAACAAAACAGAAGAGACACGAAGGAGAAATGAAACTGGCTCAGTGACGAAGCTTTTAAAATATATCAACAAGCAGCTGTTTTCACTGAATCCCGTCTGTGTGACGAACCGTCTGTTAGCAGGATGTGATCGTTTATTGTGCGCTTCTTCTTTTTTTAAATTCTTTTCTTAAATCGTTTTCTGGATACCCTGTCTGCAAAAAGCAAGTCTCCCTCAGCGGGACAGCAAAGAGTTGAAATGAACGAAATCAAGACGCGTTTTCAAAAGGACAAAAAACAGCAACTATAATCACAATAATAATAACAATAATAATAAAAAACAACAGCTATATGTTTTTATCCTTCTGAGCGTTGGAAACAGAAAAAAAACACGTTTGTTTATGAGAGTAGGTTGGAGATGGGTTACCAGGAGGTTCTCTCAGCGTTCTCTCCTCCAGCGTTTGCATCAATCGGTCCCGGTCGTCCCAGTTCAGGAGCTTCTGATCAGCACGAACCCACGACAACGTCACCGTGTGTGGCTGCTTGCTGCCCCCTTGTGGCCAAACCCGACCAAGCAGCTCAGATTTCTGCTTTTGTTTTGTTTGTTTTTATTTTGTGCGACACTGGAGGTTCCAAATCTATACATTTCTAGATTTTCCTTTTTTTTTTTTTAACTTGCAGGCTGCAGATGAAGTCTCAGACACGTTTCCAATCAACAGTTTGAGCTGAACTGTTTAGCTGACACGGTGATGATGAACTAGCCGGTCCGGTTAACGTCTCAGAGCAGCACTGAGCCTTTTTCAACTCCTTCTGATTCCCAAACGTCCAAATATTCCAACCACGAATAAATGCTCTGATCCGTTGCCAGGGAAACGCTGTTCGATCACCGATGATGCCGTCCGACGAGAATTTTAAATGATCTTTTTTTTTTTTCTTTTTTGGTTCAATCCAACCAGCTCCACAAGAGGAATTCACACTTTTCTTCTGACATCCAGCTCCGATTCCACCGAAAACCAGCCGAGCTCCAACCCTCACAGCTTCCTAAATATTTATAATAGCAATAAAAAAGATAAAAAGGAGAAGGAGAGGCGTCTTGTTTCCTCTCCTCGTCCTTTTCGGGCACATTCTTGTTCTTCAGTCTTTCATTGTTTAGACGCAGGAGTCTTTAGTTTCCCTCTAAAGCGACGTTTCAGTCCGAGTCCTCGCCGTCCAGACGTCCCGGCGCTTCCTATTTGTTCTCTGAGTAGCACGTGTTCCCGTTGGGCAGCGTCGAGAACGGGAAGACTCCGTTTCCAACGACTGGACGGTTGTTGATCTGCAAAAAAAGACAGATTTAGTGAACAGCGTCCAAGCAGATAATCAAGAGAACATCACGTCCTGTTCCTCTGGATGCTGGAAGTCACGTTTCTAAAACTGAGCAGACGTTTGAATCTTGAACAAATGAAATAAAACACAATCAGGATGTTGAAGCACTGAAGCAAAGTAAAAAGGTAAAAAGTGTAAGATCAGTTCAGGATGTCCGATAATATTCACCTGATAGTGACATAAAACTGTGATATCTGTCAATATCGGCATCGTCGTGTTTTTATAAAGCAAACTGATGACATAATGGCTGCATTTAGCGTCATTCACCGGCATGCAAATGATGACGACGTCAAACTGCGTCGTGAAGCGTGTAAACAAACGTGGCTGCAGTAACAAACACACATCGGCATCGGCTGATATCAGAAACTGAGACAACTGGACGATATCGGCATATCGGATATTGGCAAAAACAGCCGATATGGGACCTCCCTGATATCGGTATAACCTGCAGCTATAATTGATGTTTTTAATATTATTACATCTGTGTTCACTTGTTGATTCTCTTTGGGGGTTTTTTCCATTTTTGCACAACAAATAACTTTTTTCTTTTTGTGTGTTTTGTGGCTATTTAACGATGTGTCACGTTTCCTTTTAAATAATTACATCATTTATCAGATGGTAGAAACTGTAAAAACACAAAGGATACTGAACGTGTCCTGTGTGACTACTCTGGTTTAAACATTTGCTAAAACATTCATAGTTTATTAATTAAAACTCTGAACTCCTGCTCAGCTGAGGAGCGAATCATGACTCAGCTGTGACCAACGATGACACGGCAGTAATTTCAAGGATCCTTCAGGTGACCTGCAGGCAGCGTTCAGAGAGCAGAGAGGAGGTCAGGACACAAACGGCTTCATCACTAAACGCCTTTAAGACCAGAGGAGCAGGTTGCTGGAGATGCGTTCAGTGAAACCTCTTTGACAGTCGATGTACAGAGTGACTGATGTACCGAGGAGCTGCTGTACTGGGCCGGTATCGGCCGCACTGGGCCGGTACGGGCTGCACTGGGCCGGTATCGGCTGCACTAGGCCGGTACGGGCTGCACTGGGCCAGTATCGGCTGCACTGGGCCGGTACGGGCTGCACTGGGCCAGTACGGGCTGCACTGGGCCGGTACGGGTCACACCTCTGGGTGCTTCCATCAAATAATGAAAGAATTTCCACCATTTTTCAGAAACTGTGAAAACACAGAATCTCTCTGTTTCATCTGAACTCCTCCTTAAAGACTGACCACAGCTGAACTAGATTCAGAACCAAACTACAGATGAAGCGCCTCTCAGTACCACCTTGACCCTGACAGTGACGGGTCGAACCCTCAGGACCGGACCGGGACTTTACCTGCGTCTGTTCGCTGAAGTTGAGGAACGGCTGCTGCTGCACCAGCAGGCCGTTGGGGTTCAGACCAGCCGCCATCTGACAGGACAGCGCCGCCTCGTCGGGGTTTGGGATCGCCGCCATGCTCGGCATGGAGCTGCCGGGCAGCGCCTGGTAGAAGCAGGAGGGCTTGGAGGGGATCTGGTGGTTGGCCAGGTTCACTCTGGCCTGGTTGAGGTGAACTCCGTTCCTCGGCAGCACCGGGGGGGCGTTTCTGAACATACAGCTCCTGGAGGACGACGCCTCCAAGTCCTGCTGACTCGGAAACGGAGCGCCGGAAGCCTCTGCAGTCCTGAACGCCGGCCTGGCGGCGCCGACGTCTCCCGGGTTCCTCTGAAAGCCCGATACCTGGCCGAGGCAGGGGCCCATCTGTTGGTGTCCGGCTGAGAGCAGCTGCTGCTCCAGAGGCCACGACTGTCTCTGGCTGTCGCTGCTCTGCGTCTGCAGAGCAAAGTGGCCCTGCAAGCAGCCGGACGCCGCCGCCGCCGCCGCCGCCGCGTCCGCCGCGTCCGCAGAGAAACCGGCTTCAGCTGAAATATCGGGGGCGAATGTGTCCACGAAGCTGTCGACTGCGCTGGACAGCGCAGGATTCCACTGGCTGCCCTGAAAGCTGAACACAGGGTTAAACTGTCCGCCTGTGTTTTGGTCCTGGAGGCCCACGGGCTGGCTCCTCATCTGCAGATGGTTCTGGACCATCTGGTTGGGGTGAAGCTGGCTGGACGGCCGGAGGGAGAACGAGCCGAGGCCGCTGTCTTTGACCTGCAGGGTTCTCTGCTGGTTCTGTGTTTGGGGACAGGAGTCCACCATGGAGGGGTTAAAGGTCACTGGAGTGCCGATGGTTCCGGCGGCGCCCAGCTGCAGAGGAACAGGGAGGTTCTGCTGGAGGCTCGGCCCGTTCAACCCGGCAGAGTTCAGCTGAGGATAATCCATGTGGCTCAGTTTGACGGATCCCAGAACCGGAGTCGGCTGAGGAGCCATCATCTGCCCTCCGCTCGGGATCAGCTGGTTCTGGGGCTCCAGAGGCCAGCTGAAGTTCTGCTCCCCGGGCTGGTCGGGGTTCTGGCTCTGGAGGTCCAGAGAGGAGAGGCAGGCCGGGAAGTCGTCCAGCTTGAGGCCGCCCTCCTTCTGGAGCTGCTCCTCCACGTAGGTCAGGATGTCGTTGCTGATGAGGTCGTTGAGGTCCTCGCTGAACTCGCAGCTGCTCACGTTCATCTTGAGCAGAGCGCTCTCCCACGTCTTCAGCTCCTCGGGGCCCACGTCCACCGCCTCCGTCAGGTCGCTGTCGCCCAGGAGCTGCTGCAGCGTCTCCATCATGTCCTGCACCGTGGCCTCGGACTTCATCAGGCCGCTCACGGCCGGTTTGGGCACGATGTCTCCGGGGACGTTGACGGTGGCGTGGGTGTCCCTGAAGGCCACGTCGTTGAGCGAGCTGAGGGTGTTGGAGTTGTGCTCGCAGTAGACGGACGGGTCCTGGCCCAGCATGGAGCCCAGCAGCGAGTTGGGGCTGACGGTGCAGCCGTCCACCTTCCTCTGCTTGGGGGCGGAGCACGGGTCGGGCATCTCGATGGTGGGGGCGGTGTCGTAGAGCAACGCCTCGCCGGTGGTGAAGTTGAACGGAAGCTGCAGCCGTCGGAGGCGGAGCTGCTCTTCTCCTTCTTCATTTCTGCAGAACAACACACGAGTTTGGGTCAATTCAGGAGCAGCGGCAAGGACGGAAACTAACGCAGAACCGAAAGAACTAATGAGCTCAAGAATGTGTGAGGATTTGATTCTGTTTGATGTAAGATGATTCCTGTGCTGGATGTAAATTACAACAACCTGAGAACAAACGCAGAGTCTCAGCTCAAAGCTCAACCTGTTACTAAACCTAAACAGCAGTGCAGGAATACAGTGAATACTACACATTAAACTGAGGACATACTGAACGCACTGCTGTAGAAGTAAAACTGCACATTTATGTGACTAAAAGATTCAAATTTGTAAAACATGCTGAGTCGTAGGAAACTTTAAAGGCCTCAGAAATCCAAACAATATATAATAAACATGAGCCGACGTGTCCTGTTTGCTGAAACTGCATCTGTAAACAGAACGTCTTCATTATAGCCAAAAACATCCTCACACCCACATCAGAGTGTTCATGGGACGTTTCTGATCGATGAAACATTAATTTTGGCTAAAATGTCAGCAAATAACTAACAAACTGCTGATTTTTTTTGCCGACATCAAACAGAAATAAAGTGAAAACTGGAGGAAATGTGACGGTGGGTCCTTTATACTACTATTCCTGCAGCATGAAGCTCTCGACATCAACGAGATAAAACACTGATGAAGTCGTGTGGAGACGTACGTCAGCGCTCTCTGCCGGGCCACGATGAAGTCCGGCTTCCCTGCCTTGAAGACCACCCTGGCGTTGGCCTGGACCCAGATCCAGGTCCGGTTCTTGGTCAGCAGCCTGAAGAAGGTGAAGCCGCTGTCTCCGGTTTTCATCACTGGACGCAGAAAGAATCACATTTATCAGCTTATGATCTCAACACAAGCGGAGCAGCAGGTGTTTCAGTTTAAGAAAAACAGCCGACGTCAGCAGATCTAATGCGCTGCAGCTAATTAATGCTAATTGTGTAAACCGGAGCGCGTTGACACGTGAGTCTGTCGGACGAGTTCCCGACTGGCAGCCGACTGTGTTTATGAATGTTCGGCACAGCGGAGGGGGACGAGGAGGAATCACTGCAGCTGCTCCATCCATGTCTGGAGCTCATTAGGCTCAGAGCTGCAGATCTGGAGCTCCGACGGTGATAAATACACCGAGGAGGAACAGACGGCGGCTCGCTCTGGGTTTATTTATATTTAGTTAATTTTGTTCAAAAATTTGGTTCACAGCATTTTTCCCCCCATTTTTTCCTCATTATTTAATTGCCATTTTATATATATTTCTTAATTAAATTTTATTATCCTTTTTATGAAATTTTTGGAAATTATTATGTATATTATTGGCCGACTTTTAGAAAATTGTGTTTGTTATTTTATATTTTTAATATTTATTTTAATTCGATTTTTCGATATTTTACTGGTCATTTTCATACATTTTACTATTTTCCTCGTTTTACATTTTTCTGAAGATTTTTGGGAGCTTTTTTCAAGTACATTTATTGTATTTTTATTAATAATATTATACTTTACATAATAATACTAACACCTGTATTATAATTAAAAATGTCTAAAATTTATAAGAATTTTTTTTAAAACTATCAATGTTTTTCAGACATTTTTGGGTAATCTTAAAGTTTTTCATAAATTTTAATAAATGTTTTTCAACTTCTATCAGGCCAGTTTGAGTAGGTTTTGCAGAATATTTATCAGGATTTTTTTCAGACATTTTGTTGATATTTTTTAGGCTTTTTGTGACTTTAGTTTTTTACATTTTAGGAACATTTTATTTACATATTTCAGACACAGTTTTCTTCTGTTCCAGTATTTTCCTGATATTTTTGTACATTTTTTGGGGCGTAGCTGATCGTCTCTGTGTTGAGCTGCTTCTCCTCAGAGCTTCAGTCTGTCTTACTGATCAGGCTGTTAACCAGCTCCTATATCACCAGAGTAAATACTTTTTGTTTTACATTAAAGTAAAATGAAATCAGTAGGAACAACAGACTGTAGAGTTCAAACTCTCACACTGAATGAACAAACGCTTACTTCTCAGGTGGTTGTCGGCGCAGTACATCATGTCGGCGGCGTGGATGAAGGCGTAGCCGGAGCCTTTCATGCAGAGCTCCACCTCGTTGTAGCCCAGAACCACCTTCCCTCTGCGGACAAAACACACGACAGACGTTCAAAGCCAAAGTTCAGAATGCATCTGGAGGAGCTAGAAGGCTTTTCCTGACTCAGCGCTGCGTACCGGGTGTCGATGCCCATCGGCGAGAAGTCCAGCTTGTGTTTGGTCTGGAAGATGAGCGTCTTGGTGCGGATCTCCAGGATGGACGGCGGCTGCAGTGGCGTGGCGATGGAGAACAGAGCGAGCTGCGGCGGAACCAGCGTCCCGTCCTCCGACACCCGGTTCTGGCCGTGGAGCAGCTTCAGGCGTCCGCGGAAGTTGAGCGCCTGAGGACGAACGAGCAAAGAGACGTTCAGCGGCTGAAGCGTGTCAAGCACCTGTTTGTGCGTTTGTTGTGTTCTGTGGTGCGTTTGTGTCACCAGGAAGCCGGAGGAGTTGTCGAGCAGGCAGCGGAAGCGGCAGCAGAAGTTCCTCTCCAGGAAGGACGAGTTTTCTGGAGGAATGGCCTGCGGGTCGTAGTTGGTCAGGTTGCTGCTGATCTCAGCGCTGCTCTGGTCACCTGCAGGGACCAATAAGAGTTAGAAGCTGTTCCATGTGGATGCACGGCTGAACATCTGCAGTAGACACGGTCTCAGCTGAAGCTTAGTTCAGTTTGTAACTCTGAACACTTCACCTGCAAAATGTCACTGAAAGAGATGAAAGGTTCTGAAATGACCACAAAGAAAAACTAAAAAAAAAATACACAAAGGGAAGCAAAAGAGTTGTAAAATGGCTGCAAAGACAAGCAAAATGACCAAAAAAAGTACAGAAAAATAGAAAAATAGAAGCAAAACAAACACACAGTGAAGCAAAACGACTACAAAAATACATGAAATATTACAACAAAGATGCAAAACAACTACAAAAATACACAAAATAAGTAAAAGGCAACACAAAACAACTCAAAACAACATATAATGGGAGGAAAAGCGATGCAGAACGAATGAAAATACATGCAAAACAGATACAACAGCTTCAAAAACATGAAAAACGACGACAAAAATACGACAAAATGAGCAAAGATGTGCAAAACAACCACAAAAAGATGAAGTACAGGAGACAGACACTAACAAACGAACTGCAAAGAGATGCAAAACGACAATAAAAAGATGCTAAATGACTGAAATGCAGCATGAAACAAGCAGCGCAGACGCACGACAACCTCAAGAAGATGTTTAGTAAAAGGAAAAAACACAAAAAAAAGGAAAGGAGACGCAAAACACAGCACAAAAAGACGCAAAAGGTGAAAAAATACAGGAAAAAAACAGCAAAAACGTGCAAAATAACAAAATAAAAATATGGAAAAAGCAAAAAAATTAAAATAAAACAACTACAAAGAGATTCAAAGGGCTAGAAATAAATGCAGAGTGACTAAAAAGATACACAAAACGAGCAAAGATGCGACTCTACAACACAAAAAGAACAAGAAAGTACAGAGACAACCCAAAAAAAGATTATAAATAAGCAAAAGAGACACGAAACAAAAAGGAAATGACGTGAAACAACCAAAACGGCGACACAGAACTGAAGAAAGATGCGAAACAACTTCAAGAAAGCAGCAAAAGAGACGCAGAGTGATTAAAAATACACAAAACAAACACACGAAGGACGCAAAAGAGACGCAAAAAAACCACAAAGAGATGCAGATTGAATGAAAATACATGAAAAACATGTTTAACATATTTAAAAACATGTAAAAAGACAAAACAAGCAAAGATGTGACTCGACAACACAAACACAACAAGCAAAGTGAAGACACAACCCGAGAAAAACACCATAAATAGAAAAAAGAGACACAAAACAAAAAGGAAATGACGTGAAAATACGTGCAAAACAGACACAACAGCTTTAAAAACCAGCAAAACGGCGACACAGAGACGTAGAGAGACTAAAAAAACACACAAAACAGCAGAAAAGACACACAAACTAAGCGGAAACATCTCTAACAGCATGTGTACATGCATAAAGCAGCTTCTTCCTGCAGTGTGTTGGACTCACTGGCGTTGGCGCCGCCGTCCTGACCCGGGTTGAGCGAGAAGTGGAGCTGTCGCCTGAACAAGGCCCGGTCGTCGGTGTGGATCAGCTCGAACACGCTCTGGTGGATGACGTCCGACTGGAAACACACAAACAGCTTCGTCACAAATCGCATGGTTCTCTCTAATAAAAGCATTTTAACACGTCGCTGATCTTTATCAAACACATGATGGACAACAAGACGAGAACATGCAGAAACCAGTGGTTCTGTAAACGGCCTCCTGTGTCCAAACCAGCAGATATTACAGCTGCTGTTTATGAACACTCATCGCTGATCTCCAGAGCGCTGCCTGCAGGACTGGACTCGGCAGCACCGACGTAAATGTTGACGTTTGAAGGAAACTCAGAAGAAGCTGAACCCAGGAAGGGATCTGCTCAGAGGAGGGAAGCTCTCCACTTCTTTAAACATTTATGAGTGATTTTATGTCACTGATCAATAAACAAACAATGACCTGCAATCTAGACAAGATTCTAGTTTTGTGCTCAAGAGGAGAAACTATCCAGAAGCTAAAAGAGAAATCTGGATTTATCTCTCTAAAAAATAATAAAGATAAATATATAGAAAAAAAGCACAAAAAAAATGTAAAATGACCAGAAAGGAATGTAGAGTGACTGGAAAATACACAAAACCAGCAAAAACAACAACGCAAAACTGAAGAAAGATGCAAAAATGACTAAAAACAGGCAAAGGAGTCACAAAGTAACTACAAAGAGATGTGAAATGGCAAAAAAATGCACGAAAAACTGCAAAAACATGCAAAATGTCTCCATAAATATGTGAAAATAGAAACAAAAGGGAAAACAACTACAGAGAGGTGTTAAATGACAAAATAAATACATGAAATCATACCAAAAATAGTACGAAAACGTGCAAATTAACATGATGAATATGTTTAAAAAGCAAAAACTTATAGAAAAAGAACTACAAGTAGATGTAAAATGACTAGAAAGGAATGTAGTCACTAAAAACCAACGCAAAACTGTAGAAAGATGCAAAACCAACACATGAAACAAGAAAAAA